>NW_007579380.1:34306-39604 GCF_000690725.1 Stegastes partitus | reverse complement strand
TAAAGACACTGACAACTGGTGCCATTCTGCAGTGCTTCATGGGATGAGTGGGCAGCTACTGTCAGCCTGCATGTGTTTCAAGCAGAGGAACAAAATGTCAGAGGTGGAAGTCAAGAATTACTTGATGTGTGTCGTTAGGTCCAGTTCAAAGATTTTGCCACTGACTGATGCAGAGTGAGTTCAGCTTAGACACTCAGAGATAAAGATGTGTACTTGCATACAAACACACAAGCGCATGTCTTCCCTGAACAAACGGAAGAGCAAAGCTGTGGGTTTGGTGTGATGTCTTGTTTGTGTGTGTGACTCAGTGCGTCCATATGTGCATGAGTCAGTGCACGTGTCGGTGCCAAGCGGAGCGACACGGGCCATCGCTCCTCCATTGTCTCTCGGTCCACACTGGCTGCAGAAGGAAGAAGCTTTTGTGCCAAGACTCATGCTTGGCATCTCCACACAGCTCATTTTTTAAGCACCTTCTCCCATTGTCTCCTCCCTGAATGCGGCTTCGGTGTCTGAGCTTTAAGTTAAGCCGGAGCCGGAGATAGCAGAAGATGGGTTGGTAATTGCATGTCGTGCCGCGCAGCCTGCTTCTTCTTCTTCTTCTTCTTTTCTGCCCCGGATGGCCTCTCATTGTGCTGCACACAGAGAGGAAACACATGTGAGGGCGTTTGGCTGATGAGACGCTACACGGCCCAGCAGTTCACTCTGTGTGGCCTAAATACATTTCTTGATGGAAATAAAAATTAAATCGAGACCGCTCTTATCTTGTTATTGCGCTGTAAATTCCACCGCGTGGTCACACATGATTTGTCGAGGTCTGTGGCTTCACTTTAATTCCGTTATGACTAAGACAACTGAGTGCAGCTCCTGACCCCTTTGCTGCTTCTCAATTTGCCATTTTGACACAAGAGCTGTAGAATTTAGGAACAAATTAAATTCATCATACTCGTATTACTAAACCGTGTGTAGCGGTGGCACTTCCTTTTCTTTCTTTTTTTTGTAATTCTGTGGTTATCACATTATGTTCTAATCCACCGTTGGAGCTGTACAGTCACAGATGGTTGGATTGGAGCTCATTTTGAAAATGAGCTGGTGGGTTGGATTCTTTACTTTAAATTATTCTTTGGAGGAAAATATTTTTCGAGGGGCATTCGAGGCAATTAATACTCATTATGCAGCTTGAGTCTTTTCGGAAAGCCGTTTGCTCAAGTGCCCAGAGTCACTCAGTGAGTCGGCGAGGCACACCAGAGTCCATGAAGTGTGACATTTATGTGTGTGTCAGATCACTTGTTGCCGAAGCTGTGCGACATTTAACATTTAACGGTGACGACTGCTGATTAAACATTTCACATTAAAGGTCTCAGTTAGGAGGGACTCGCTGCGGGTGATCTCTCCTGAAGTGGCAGGTACAGAGGCTTGAGTATGTCGCTGCTCACCATTTTCTTTTTTTTGTGTGTGTGTGTGTGCTGCAAAGTTCAGCAAACACACACATACGACCCACACACAAAGAGCTTTGTGAGGACCAGCAGCAAAAACAAGATGAAACCCTGCAAGCATCACAGCTGCTCAACATCTGGCTGGGTGCTCCAGCTGGTGGCCGGCGTCCATCTCTGTCAGGTTGGAAGGTCTGTCCGCGCTATTAATAGGGTGACCACTCTAATGTGGTTCACAGTAAAGGTCAGTCCATGTCCATTTAAGTCCCCGTCTGGTCACTGATTAAACCCCAAAACTCATCTTTGTGCATCAAAGTTACACATTTAGAAGTTAGTTTTTTTTCCCATGAAAAGAATCATTTTTTGCCTTAAAATGACTTAGATGTAACTTTACATCATTTGTTCCTCTAGAACGTGCAGCACCATGAAGTTCCCGCCACGTTCTCCACCCACTCCTGTAAAACCCATTGTAAAACTACCCGACACTTCACGATGGCAAGTTGAGGTATCGGGCTCAGCCATACGAGGTGTGTCAGAAAAGTTCCAGGACTGGTGTCACAAAAGATATATTTCCAACTCAAACTACAAACTACCAGTTTTCCCCTTCAGACGATCAACCAGCACGTCTACAAAGAGATCCTGCGGCGTTCGCTTCGTTCAGTCAAGAGGCGAGAGTTGTGGTAGGACGAGTCATGGCTGCTTCACCATGACAACGCGCCTGCTCCCAATGCCCTGAGCATCCAACAGTTCCTGGCTGAGAATAGAATAGAATAGAATGCTTTTTTGTCGTCAAACATGGTGCATGACGACATTTAAGACAGCTGCCATATTAAGGTGCATTGAAAATATAAACACAAGAAGAACATGGCCGTGCTGGAGCAACCTCCCTACTCACCCCACCTGGCTCCGTGGGATTTTTTCCTCTTCCCCAAGCTCAAGGGGGTCATCAAGGGGACTCGTTTAGAAGACGACATCAAGATGGCTGTGATGACGGAGCTGGATCCCAGGAGTGCATGGCGGTGTGGCAGAGAAGGCTGGGAAAGTGTGTTAGACTCTAGGGGGATTACTTGGAAGGAGAAACTTGTAGTTTAGATTTGAAATCTATCTTTTGTGACACCAGTCCTGGAATGTTTCTGACACGCTTCGTTCATGCATGTTTAAAATGGAAACCACTTCTCACCAAACCAATACAGAAAGCCCCGCTCTGCAAACTCACAGGATCGGTTGTTTGGGTTTGTTGCATGTGAAAACCCAGAGGTTTGAATCCATGTGTCATCATGTCACTGCAGTTTCATGGTGGAAATGCTCAACTATGGCAGTGACTGCTTATTTTGCTCATGATGTGTCTTCTAGAATTTGAAAAAAAAAAAAAAACACCACATAAACATACAAACTTCACCAGAGGACGGTATGACCAAACTACCAACATATGTGAACGACTAGAAAGAACCGTATNCATCTTTAAACCACTTTTGCTCACCTGAAAATACAGAAACAAGGAATTTGGAATGACAAAGCTCCATAAAGCAGGTTTTTAGAGACTACATGCAGATCATTGTAACTATAGACTGTATATAAAACATGGATGTAGCCTGACAGGTAAGACCAACACGAGTGCTTTAAACCCTGGTGGATTCCTGCTGTATTGTCATGTGTAGTGGTCTCGTGTTGTCGCTTCATCTGTTACTTCTGGTTGCACAAGAACAATACGGTGAGAGGTCAAATCTGAGTCTTTAAGATGGTAGTCCATAAACTACCCGGTATTGATGTCCGTCATTCATTTACAGTCTGATTTTAACCATAAATCAACCTACTAAACACATTACAGTGCAATAGCCAGTAACAGCTCAGATTAAAAGCTAATTATTTAAACACCACAATAAAACAATAAAAATGATACCCAAGAATCTGGGGGACTCCAATGTCCATTAATTTACCAAACACTATGGGTCCCACAGAGCCACCAGTGTCAGGAATGGCCCCCAGCCTGTGGACGTCCAACCTATAATCCCACATACTAATGGAGCTAGATAAGGAGATGCTTGGCTTTGGATGCAATGCTTGGTAGCTAATAAGCCTTTTGGCCAGAAATGCCAACGCTTGCAGTTTATGCTGGAAAATACAAAAAAATATTGTGGGTTTTTTACATTTTCCTGCTGCTCTGGGTGCTATCATGTGTTGGTCTGTGGCCAAATTGGAGTCCTGTTAATAATACACACTTGAAGTTATTGTAGATTCCCGACACGACCAAGTCAACCACACACACACACACACACACACACACACACACACACACACCATCTGTAATGTGAAGAGCCCCGGAGAGACCTTTTGATACTGGTTCACCACTGAGACTTAAATGGTTTCAGCAAGGCCACACAAACAGCCCCCTGATGCATACACACTAATTACAGAGATGCATAAAAACTGACGTCCACATTCTGTATTCAGACGTTATTTATACGTGCATTTGTGGGCTGTGACACGCACGTAGATACACTTCATGCTGATGGCTTGAATGTGACACAGAATAATTGTGATTGCGCCGTAATGCTCATTAATGTCAAAGCCTGTCCTTGCTTACAGAAACACACACACACACACACGCACACACACACACATACAATCTGACCCTGGAGGAAAAAGGCGACAGGGGTGTCAAGATGTTATCATGATGCTCCTTGGGAGTCATTACCATGGAAATGGGGAGAAAGGGGCTAAAGAGACGACCAACCCAGTGACCCTCTTTATTTAGAGGACTCCCCAGATTGATGCTTCTGTCCTCTTCATTAGAATGCAGCACTGACCAGCACCCGCCCTCCTCCACCTCCTCCTCCTCCTCCTCCTCCATTTCCCTTCCAAGCCATTTAGCCTGGGAATTACAGTTTAGCTGGAATTACAAATTATGTGATAGGATTTTCAGAGGGATGCCCTCAACTCTCAATCACCCTGATGTGCACAGACAGGCATGCATGAGCACCCACACACACACACACACACACACACACACACACACACACACACACTTCCAGTCATTCCACTTGAGAGCCTACAGAGTCAATGAAATAATAACACGGCTGATTTTCAGTCTGCCTCCTCTCTTCACTCTGCTTGATGGCGCCGAACCGACCTCACACCCACATATATGCTTTCAAATCTCGTCATATTGGCACTTAATACAGGCATATGATAAGCATTTAACCACAAACTTTCATTAATTTGAACAGAACTGCCGCAATCAGGAAATCTGCCCGTGAGGTGAACGTTGATGTCGTCAGTTTCTGCTGTTGACCTGTAGCTCCGACGGATAACAAATCCAAAAGATGGAGACAGGTGAAGGTGATCCGGATGTAATGACAAGAATAAAGCAAGTTCACGACCCCGAACGTCCTCTGAGATTTCACTTTTAGAATTAAAACCTCCTCAGTGCTTGTAATACAGTCTGATGGAATGAGGTGTTTCTGGAGCACTCTTTGGAGATATAACGTATCTCACACGGGGTTTTTATGGCAGTTTGCGGTACACAGTTGTCTGTTTACTGTAAGCTCTTTGTGTTACAAACAAACCAACTAGACAACAGTTTTCAAGGCTGGCACAGGTACAGATGCACGGCTAAAAGAAAGTGCTCGTTTCTGGTTAAAAAGAGAAACAAAAAACTCAGATACTTTTAAACAGTATAAAAGATAGATTTTTGTTTTAGAGGCAAATATCTGAATGTCAAGAAGGAAAGGAACAATATAGGCTGTATTCATCTGGGTGAAAACGTCTGACGCTTGCACAAAAATCTCTGAGTATGAATGGCTGCATGTAAATCGGAACATTAGCGGAATATTCAGTGTCTTTGGCAATAGAAGGAATATTGTCTTTT
>NW_007579380.1:23737-29329 GCF_000690725.1 Stegastes partitus | reverse complement strand
TATGACCAAACTACCAACATATGTGAACGACTAGAAAGAACCGTATTAGATCAAAGGTTAGCAAACCAAAACCAGAGATGACTAAACTACCTGCATCACTCTTTTTTAAAATAAAAACTAAAAGGACAGAAAAGCTCAGTCAGAACTCTGGAACCATCTGTTCAGTTGAAATCCTTGAGATTTCAATACAGGTTGTTTTTGTGACCCCTTCGGTTACCTTGATGACAGGAAATGTGGTTTAAAACTAAAAGGCCCAGAATTCTGAAGGCACAGCAAACTCTAGGTGAGCAAAACAAATTCATGTTTTTAAATAAATTAGTTCATGAAAAGAAGTCAGATTTCCGTCCACTGCATGAGCACAACAGCCAGAAGTCATGCTGCACATGGTGATGGAAGCACAGGAGAGCGAGTTGCTTCCATTGCTCAGGAGTTGGGGAACTCTGTTCCCTTGTGTCCCATCCCTTCCTTCTATGTTTAAAATGAATCCTCTCTCAAAATAATGACTGTTTTGTCCATCCCTTTGACAGAGGGTTGTGGTGTGCGCCAAAAACTGCCTTTCTGAATTCGCCAGCTGTTTGGACAACCCACTGTAACGCTATCAGTGTCTGCCAAGAGAGACTGTCTGAAACGAGGGTGTTATCCCTATTTTCAAATGACGATAACACTCTGTGACCAGCGGCTTTTCACTCCGCCTTCCAGTGGGCCCGTTCGGACCGACTATAAACACATTTGATTTCCCACGAGGCAGGGCAGCAGATCAAACCTGGCCCTACAGGGTGAACCAGACGCCCCCTATCCGCTGTCAGAAAGGTGTGGGGAGGAAGGAGGCGATCCCTGAATGCAATTTGGACTGACCGTGAATCCAACATTAGCACTAGCCCCTGTGGCTCCTTCACAGTAAAAGCTGCCACTTATATGCTAGTTAAACACTTAAAATATGAACTAAAAGCATGTTTGGATCACATTAGCTGTAGCTTAGCTGTGATATGACACCGGGAGAGGAAACAATGAACACAGAGACTGATTGAGATAAAAGTACTTTGGATTATATGATCATCTTTTCCTGTAAATCCAATATGTAATGCAAAGACATCCCATTGCATATAAAGGCTCTGGAGTAGTATCTATCTATCTATCCATCCATCCATCCATCTATCTATCTATCCATCCATAATGAAGTTGTTGGACCCTCATCCCTGTAAACAGAGTGTTTGTTAACATGCTGCCTTTGACAGAGTGTCGCTGTCCCACCAGGTCCTCAGGTGTGTGAGTCTGAGGGTTGGTCTCAGGTGTGTGGTTTGTGTTTGTTTGCCAGTTCTGAGCTATATTAATTCTGAGCTGTACGATGGTTTGGCACAGACTTAAGCAGCCCTTGAGTGTGTGTGTTTGTGTGGAGAGGCCTGCTCACCATGAATAACAGGATTTTTAAGTTGCTTTACTCAGCTCAGTCATTTTAAGTGTCCAGAGAAATAAAATGAAAAATGTTTACTCGGTGCAATAGATCCGGTTTAGGTGAACCGCCTTCACCTGCTGTCATCACCTACTATCTGTGTCTAAATCCCCACCTGTTAACTACCGATGACAGAAGACATACATGCACTCTACTGAGTGTTCTGCAGCTTCCTACACGTCTGATGAACAGACCTGAGCTCATGCGCGGGTGCAAATGGTGTTTGGTGATACAGTTGAAGTAAAAGTTCATGTTTGTAGCTTGACTACTTGCACAAGCTGCAGCAGAATGGAGCGGCTAATGGGAGGCCTTATCACAGCTGCCCACATCTGCTCGGCTAAAATGATCAAAAAGTCGCATGAAAATAGTTTTCTCGAGGACCGAGCCAAGAAAAATGTCAGTGAAATATGGTAAAGCTGGTGTTACTTCAGGGTTGATCATTGTGTGCCAGCTGTGGCAGCAATAAATAAATCAATAAATGTGGTGCAATGTTAGATAAAGCAAAACTAGAGGAGCTTGTTTTTAGCTACTTGTCAATACTTCACTTAGGTTCAGACGAAAACATCTCCACAACTTCCAAATGAATTGCCCAAACATCTTGTACAGTGATTCATCAGATCCTTTGAGGATGAATTGTAATGACAACATGTATTATGCTATGCTATGCTATGCTATGCTATGCTATGCTATACCATACTATACTATACTACAGTATACTATACTATGTCACCATTGGTGTATGAATGTGTGAGTGAATGGGTGAATGAGAAACACATTGTAAAGCGCTCCGAGTACCACTAAGGTAGAAAAAAGTGCTATTTAGGTAAAGACCATTTAGAAAGTAGCAGCAGAACTTTCCAAATTGACCCATTATTGACTGAATGGATCAAATTGTGATTGTATAGTTGTTTTGCAGAGCCTGTAATGCTCAGAAAAATATATTCACTGTTTTGCATATGTATATGGAAAACTACTTTTCAGGGCCAGCGTGCATCCCATGATAAACACGGAAGTCGTGGTCATGCATTTTGGCCATTACAGCAAAATCAGCCCAGTGGAAGCTTAGTCAGATTTGAACAGTTCTGCAAAGCCCACTTTTATCCACAGCATACTGCAACATCTCTTCTTCTTCTTCCTTACTTTTTTAATTCTGTAAAACACAATGAATCAGACATACAGTCTAACATTAGTAGCACCGTACCACCACAATGCTGCACAGCTGAAAGGAAATGGAATCATATTTGAATCTGTCATTTCATGTAAAGAAGGTTGACGAACGTCAGGACTTCGTCTTATTTAGTTTGAAGCTGCTTTCTGGAGCTTTAGGCAGAAAAATGTAATTAAACGGCATTGTGTGAACTGTTCTGTACCTGACGGAACCTTAAAGGAGACGGGGATCATTGTCGATGCACAGAAAAATGGAGGAAGGCGACGGCAGCTCATTTTTTTTTGCCCCTCAGCCCCCCGACGTTTAATCCAGCCACGCTTACAAATGTAAATGTGTCCTTATTGTGACCAGAGACAGACATTATCCAGGTGTGAATGCAGGATGTGGTTCATAATAATCTCCGCTCTTGTTGGTATATATGAGAAAAGTTCTACTGCTTTGTTCTCTGGGCACCAAAAAAAAAAAAGAGCAGAAAATAGAGTTAGAATTAATTTCTATTGGGGCTTATGTGATAGCAAAGCTGTGTCAAATATTTTTCACTAATGACATTTTCTTTCAGAGTTGGCAGCTCCTCACTGTAATGGCCCCGGCCTGGGTGAGATCAGAGAGGAAAAATAAGGATGAAAGGGAGAGAGCGGCATCAGAGGGAAGAGTGGAGGCGCTTAATGTGGATGTGAATGGATGGATGGATGGATGGATGGATGGATGGATGGATGGATGGATGGGGAGCTGAGTGGGGGGAAAAAAAGAGACATGGAAGGAAGACGGCAGGAGGAGACGGATGTTTTTCGTCGCAGTAAAATGTGAAAACAGGCCTCTGCAGCCAACATACATTTAAAAATGAGCATTTCTTCGATGCTAATAAACTAGTAATTGTCTTATTTTGGATGAAGAATAGAAAATAAAACTGGAAATTGTGTGCAAAGGCTTGGCATGTGGCATGAAGGCAATCAAAGCGCTTCCAGCTCTTCTGCCCCAAATGTCATGGATTCAACTAAATACCAGCAAATGTTTGGCGGTCAGTCTGGAAAGAGAAGCTTTTTAGGTGGCAATCACCACTCCCTGATCTGAACAACACTGAAAAGAAATGGATTGATCTAAAACATTACAGTGCATGAAATCTCAGGACCTGACGTGGACGAGCAGGTGGAAAATCCTAAATCAAAAACATAAAGACACCGATTTGTAAAACAAGGTTGCATTTGGAGCTGTGCTTCGACGCAGAATTTAGTCGACTTTATATGCATTGCTTCAAATCCTTATTTAAAGTCTTTAGATTTCCTTGCACAACCTGTAAATAAGATGAGCAGCCCGAAGACACAAACTATCGACGAGAATTGATGGTTCTGACGAAGCGGAATAACAACGGGGACATAGTGATTTTTTTCAGACCGCTCATCCAGATAATCCAGCGCTGAGGTTAATTAGTAAAAAACTAGTGACTCAATGCATGACAAGTGGAACCGGGACTGCCATCAGCTGATCATTTGTCTTAGAGCGGAGTAATTGTTCTGTTGAAGTACAAAAAGAAAAAGGAAAAAAAAAGCTCACTGACATTCATGGAGTGATTTGTCTTTTTACTCAAACACGACAGCAGCACAATAACTGGCAGACCGAAGTGTCAGCAGAGCTCTTATGGAATTAACATTAATTAGCTTTCGGCCGATGTAATCTACTGCCTCTGACTGTCAATATGAGCAGTGAAAGCAAAGATCAGCATAAATGAGAAGCTGCTTATGTTCTCTGCCATCACACTGGCCTTTAAAAGAATAAGGACATATAGAGAGACTTGATAAGAGTTTAGTTTATATATTTCTATCTGATCTTAGTTTGTAATGATGAACACAGTTGAATTCACTCTTTTTGTTTTCCTTTAGAGGTTTTACGATCAAAAGTTGAGAAACCCAAACGCAGCAAAGGTTGAGAAGGGTTTAAATGTTAAGTTCAGTGAAGGAGATGATGGTGGAGGGAGGCTGAACGGGTGAGGAGAAACAAGGCAGAGTGAAGCAAGCTGGAACAACGGAGGAAGTCCAGGACCTGAAGCCCGAGGAAACAGAATCCCAAAACACAAGAACCTGAGGAATGAGAAACTAAAGCGAGGCTTCAAGTAGAATTGGTGCCACACGTCAAGACTGAACGGAGGTAAGTGGGTGGAGAGCTGCAGCACTGAAGGTCAGGAGGAATATAACAGAAGCAATCAGGGCCGGGAGGAGCCCGGGCAGGTCTCGCCACTCAGCGGGGATCGTCAGAACACCCTCAAGCACCCTGGTTCCTCTGAAAATAAATGGAGAGAGAATCATAACTGCAGGTTCATTGTTTTCTCCTGTCTGGACTCCTGCAGCTCACTGTTCACCGGCCTGAGCGGTGCAGCCTGTTGATTCAAAACTCAGTGGACATTCTGACACGAGGGATTGGCCGGATTACTCCGGTTCCCCGTCTGGTGCAGGATTCAATTTGAGATTCTGTTGATTACTTTTAGATCTCTCCATCGTTCGGCTCCACTCCACATCTCGGAACCTTTCACCTCTTATTCTGTACCTACAGACCCCTCAGATGAGAGATTCAATTACTGTTTGAAGCCCCCCAGTGCAGGCTTTAAACAAAGGGGGAGCCGTGCTTTTGCTGTTTGAGCCCCACAGCTCTGCCTCGTACAGTCAGAAGAGAAGCTTTAAACAACTCCACCTGTACGGACGTTTGTAGAACATGTTGTCCCTTTGAAATAGCTTTGTCTTTCCTTTGTTCTTCTCTGTTTTGCTGATGTTTTATTGATGCATTCCAGTGTTTTGTTATTTTTACACCAATTTATATTTTTTAATGTTGTGATTTTTCAACTTTAGTTCTATAAATCACCTCGTCACTCCAGTTTGGGTGCTGATGGAGACAAAAGGTTTATTATCATTACTATAAAAACTGCATGAAGACAATCACCAGTCAAACCTGACACACATGGTCAGGTTAGACCACTCTGAAAGCG
>NW_007579380.1:10827-22993 GCF_000690725.1 Stegastes partitus | reverse complement strand
GTCTGGGATGTTGTCATGGAGCCATGTTTCTGTTAAAGCAGACACACAGCAGTCCCTCCACTCTCTGTGGGTTTCTCTCAGCAAACGTAGCTCGTCCAGCTTGTTGTGGAGGGAGCGGACATTGGAGAGTAGGAGGACGGTCCTGCTGGTCTGGAAGGGTTAGCCTTTAGCCTATGTATGTACCTTGTATTTCATGCTTTACTTATTTGATTATTTATGTGTATGTATACATATGTATATATACTTATATATATTATATACTTTTTCTTTTGCTGAAACTGGAGGCTGGTACAAAATACTTTTCACTGCACATTGTCCTGTGTATGAATGTGTATGTGACAAATAAAGCTTATCTTGAATCTCCTAAAAATAAAGAATGCTGTAAAAAGGGGGCGACTTTGTTCCAAAATAAGGTTTCAAACCGGTTCTTCCCACGTTATGCTTCATGTGTCGTACAACTGTCATCTCTGGTAGGACTGAATTCTCCCATTTACTTCTATTCAGGATGGAAGTGGAGTCCTTCCATCGTCACGTCTCTGAGTGTGTTTACCACATTTCACGGCAAACCAGCCATTCAATCATTTCATTCAAAGCGTTCTGGAGAAAAAGTCAGCAGATCACCGGAGTCAGAGTGTGGTTCATCCTGTGGGCACGGTGGATGTGTACGATACTGAACTGACAAACCAGCATCCCGAGAGCTGGGCCGCATAAATGCTTCAAAACTTTACTCGTCAAATGATTTACCATAAAACACGATCCCATTTCTTCTGAGAAAATAAACGACGCAGAACCACAGACAATGGATTTTGGTGTTTAAAATGTTCCCTTCATAGCTACACGTGTAATAATTTGACAGTTCTTTCCGCTGTAATTAACTTTGCTTGGGTCAAAGCTTTTCTGTTTCAATCCTAAAACCATCGGGATTCCCCTCAAACACAGAGTTGGAATGAAAATGATTAAATATGAAGCAGTAACAGCACAGCCCAAATCTATTGTTTTCAACGTACAAGTGTTTTGTCAAGGAGATTATTTCCCAGGATCCCCTTCAGATTAAATAAAGCAGAAAAGACAGCAGAGCAGGATTTCTTATTGTGAGCGTGGACACTGCGGTTGCTGAACAGATGAAAAATCCGTCTGAACTGGTGCTAAAAACCAAACATCCATCTTCATAGTTCTTTCATTTTCATCCAGGGACAAGAATTTTGTATCAAAGCCTCACATTCCTGTGTGAGTAATTACAGACGGCGGCTTTTCTTCATCTCTCAGAAACCAAACTGCGAACCATGTTGAGCATGTTAACTGAACCACAAACAAAGAAAGTTGTGTGTCACAGTCACATCTTTATCAGAAAAGACTAGTAATGGGCAGTGTTTGTACTGAATTGCGTGAATTTGCTCCTGCAGCTGGTTTATCTGTGGAAACTGCAGTGGAGAATGTTTTTTTTAAAGATTAAAGAGCACATTTTGTGTAGTGAGAAGAAATTAAGGTGCTGTTTTGAACCACTGATGAAAGAAGGTTCATGGCAACACTTTCCTGGCTTTACCGCAGATATAGAAAACGTGTGTTTTAGGGCAGCAGTCGGCTGACCCAGATGCTTCATCACAAGCTGCAATTTGTCTTATTGTGTTAAAGTGAGCCTGAGCCATCCCACCATTAATAACTGAATAGTGACCAATTTATCAGCAGTGATGAGAGTTTTTGCATTTCTGCAGCAGACTGAACGGTTTTAGTCCTCCAACCTCCAGGGCCCTTTGTTGTCTCACATAATGTCCTGATGGAATTCAAATACAAGCATCTTCTTTGGCCAGATTACAAATCTAAGAGCAATCTGTCTTGGTTTTCCCACAGCAGGGTCGACCATAGTCCATCCATCCATCATCTACACACCGCTTTATCCACTGTAGTGTCGTTGGGGGGGCTGGAGTCTATCCCAGTGGACTCAGGGTGAAGGCAGGGGACACCCTGGACAGGTCACCAGTCTATCACAGGGCTGGGGTTCCTGTTTAATGAGATGGACCTGTTTGCTGTGTTTAACACTGTAGTGACCCAAAGAGGCAATTCTGTGTTTGCAAACCATCCATCAAATTTGTACACACTGCTTTATCCTCTGTAGGGTCGTGGACAGGTCGCCAGTCTATCACAGGGCTACACTTAGAGACAGACAACCAAGCACACTCACATTCACACCTACGGACAATTTAGAATCACCAATTAACCTCAACATGTTTTTGGACTGTGTGGGAGGAAGTTGGAGAACTCTGAGAGAACCCGTTGCGTTTGCGTTTGCATTCCCCATAAGCAAGCAGTCACCTACAGTGGAAAGGAACTAAAAAAAAACCTTTACGAGGAGAAAGAAAAACTGGGAACAGGGAAGGCGGCCATCTGCCTCAACCGGTTGGGGTGACAGTGGGGATGAGGGGGTGGGTATAGCAGATGGAGAACAGACAAACAACACAAACAGAATGATGGAGCTGACCACCGTTCCATTGTGCCGCCCCAGGGTCGGCTACAGAGACCTAAACCCAGCCCAGACATGTTTTTCAAATGGCCTTGTCCTCGCAGACTTTGCTTAATTTATGTGCCTTCTTTGGAAAAGCTTTGTCACTCATAAAAAAACAAACAAACAAAACCCCTTTCTGCATTGGACGTATCCGTCACCGTCTCTCTGCTGTAGGTGGAGAAAATGCTCTGGCTTGATTGTGTTTCTTTAAACCAATCCCAGCTGTCTTGGGTGATGCTGAAAACCAGAAAGCAGAATTGGGTAAAAGGCAAATTTGCACAACTCCCCTGCAAATGTAATGTTTTGGTGGAGCATTTGCATACAAGGAGAGCAGCGGTGTCATTAAAATGGCGAGTTCACTGACAAACAGCAAGTCTTCGGGGACAACTTGAAATTCACAGTTTGTAGCGGCATGATCGATACACGAGAACAGGAGCTGTGGAGGAAGGTTGGAGGTCACATTTGAATACCCTTCCTCAAATCATTTGAGATTTCAGAGTTTGTTTTATTCTTTGCTCATCGAATGCACCTTAACTGTGGCTGAACTCTTCCCTCCTGTGCAGAAGGTGGCATTAATGCGCCCGAGGCTTTTGGTAAACGTCAAACCACCAGAGGAACAATTACTTCTTTCACCTTAGCCGTTTAGTTAAAACTGTCTAGTTAGCCGACGACGATGCAGCACAAACACACGGACGCGTCGCATTCATGAGCTATGAGTGAGACACATGTTTGATTGTCCTCATACATCATTCATCGGTTGAACTCATCAGGGATCAAACGCTCAGCGCCTCCTGTGTGACTGCACGTGTAGAATTTGCTGCAGGCGGCTTCTTCCTTTAATGAGGGAGAAAGAGAAAAGAGAATGACAGCTAACCTCGCTGTAACTTCTGCTGCCGCTACAGTCTGCGTAAAGGCCGCTTCCACAAACACCAGGAGGCATAAAGATTGTGATTGAAGGACAGGTGCGTTTGTACGTTTTGAACATTTACACTCCACGATCCAGCCAAAACACATTTTGTCAACGGAGGTCGAGTTGTAGCTCCGTAGGTGCAAAATTCATCTGACTTTTTAATTTGGAGTCGGTCGTAGAGCATTTCTAAAGAAAAACTGTGGGAAAATAAACAGCAGAAATACAGCGCCGACGGAATCTCCCAGTGTGTAGTGAGGCTATTAAACTTCCACCGGCGATAACGCTGCCATTCACACAGGGCTTGAAAAGCTGGGTGCCTTTGGGAGGCTGGAGATAACATCCACACAGACTAAACCACT
This sequence comes from Stegastes partitus, assembly GCF_000690725.1. Taxonomy (NCBI): domain Eukaryota; kingdom Metazoa; phylum Chordata; class Actinopteri; family Pomacentridae; genus Stegastes; species Stegastes partitus. The sequence continues at coordinate 19,224 of NW_007579380.1, read as the reverse complement.
GGGCTGTGTAATGGAAGGAGAGGTGTCAGAGGCCATGTTTGGTGCTTTTCTGCTATCACACACAAAAAAACACTGTTTTGCTTGCATCTAAGGACGGGATATCCACAACAAGCTCCACTTTAGCTGCTGTATTGCTGCTTATTATTGTCTCAGCACAAGATCACCATTATTCAGTAGACAAGATCACACCTGAGCAGGAAGTGTCGCAACCTGGCGTTTTGGTAACACACACTTCTGTGACTGTATTGTTATAAACATACTCTAATTCAAGTATGATGCATGCATCTCTAATCATGAATCTAAACAGTATGAATAACTGTCAGTCGTCATGTTTCCAGACGACATGTTTATGCACAAAGTGTTGCATTAGAAAAAAAGCTGATGGAAATAGCAACTTTGGAAAAATGTACACACACTTCAGGTGATTTTTGTTTTTCTTTCTGCTGTTGTGACGTAGTAAAAATGTACCTCACGTGTCCTTTGGCCAGATTTTGGCCAGGGAGGACAGATGGTTTGAGAGAGGTGAAAGAAGACATCTATGTCAAACTGGAAGGACCATCCCTCAACAGAGGTGGAGGACTGAGGCAACATCTCTCACCTGTTCACAGCTCAGTCCTAAGATCTCTCCCCAGGAAGATGAAACCACATCCACACCTATAGCCACAAAAGACCCTAACGAATCCCTTTGTGACCCATAAACGAGGGGGAGGAGCAACAAACCCCCAACTGAAACTGAAACTCAGGTGTTAATGGATCCTTTAGGATATCAGTATGTGGAACTCCCAACTAGTCAGTCAGACCTGATGAAGCCTCTTGGATGAGAGGTGAAACGTCTTCAAGGAACTCAAGCAGTTGCTACGATTAATCTACCAGGATGACTGTTGAAAAGGCTGTTTTGATCTGTGATCTGCTGCTTCTGGTCCTTTGGCGGCTGACAGGGCAGCTGTGTGGATGTTATCCGCCTGTAGGTAGACAATATTTCAAGCGCTGTAGCAAGAACTTTCACCTGTGGGCAAAAGACGCCTGAAGGCAAAAATCCATATTTCTAAATTACACCTAAAAAAAAAAATTGTTCTTTTGAATGTTAGACAAAAGGTTAATTCCCAAAAAAATGGAAAGTTAAACCCGTAGGCTAAATTATTCATCCAGTCTAATTTAATTTAGAAACAGGCGTCACAAGCAATTATTCTCGATACCTTTGCAGCCACACCGCTGTGGTCACAGCCTGACAAAGAAAGTGCGAATAAAACCCGAGACCCACATTAAACTCTGACACAACTTTGAAGAACAATAAGAGGAAAAAAAAAAAACCCACGACATTTTGAAAGAACAACTTCAGGAGTCGGAGGATGTTGAAAAGCCATCTCACTTTTATATGACACTAAAATGACATTTAATCAAACAGAAAATAAAACCCACATGCATTTTTGGGGTGGGGGGTAAAAAAAGAAATTTGGGTCGAGGAGATGGGGAGGGAAAAAGAGAGAGCACACACTGTGGAATACATGAATACATCATCATCCTTTCAGTGACCTTTGAATCTCGGTGACATTTTATTCTAATACATGAATTCATAAATATAATCTTCTCTCACCATATTGCCTATCTATACGAGTCTCATACATCTAACTGTACATCTACTGTAGCATATTGCATATCTCGAAGAGAGGAGGGGTAGTCAATAATAGTCATTTAATACTCCCGCTTCCCTGTGGAAGGGAGATAATACAATTGAATGAAAATAAGGAGGGGAATGAAGACAAAGTAGGGAGCGAGATAAACACTGAGGTTTCTTCTGTCTCGTCACAAACAACCACAGAAACGTCCTGTGCTGTTGTGACGCTGACATCTTCATATGATGGTGGTTGTTCGTGTGTGTGTGTGTGTGTGTGTGTGCGATAATGTATATGTATGTGTGTGTTGTGTAGGATGCAGTGTGTGAGTGCATGTGGTCCACCTGAGGTCTACCTGGTCGGGGTTGTAGAGATTGTGACACAACTATATTATATGACGGGTCATCACAATCTGTCAGAATGACAAGTGCTCAAGGTTTAAAAACTACATCAATTTGGACCACATTGCTTTCCATTAGCATTTAGCTAGTTTCTAATATCGTGCTACACTCAAGCAGACCTGAGTCAAATAATCGTTGAACGCAGCAAACGACAATCCCGTGTTCTGAGTTTCAGACTGTACGTCGACTCTACAAGAGCCTCCGGGTCCATCAGTTATGTTCTGGTCATTTTAAAATTGGCAGAAGAATCATAAAAGCTCTTGTCCAGTTTGCTCTGAATGCTTAATACCATCACACAGAATGGCACATACTATCTTCTCTTTGTGATTTAAAACGAACAGAGGCGCTGGTGACTCCAATAAAAGAAGGAACTGGCTGTTGACATGCTGTTAACAACCTGGGGATTGACCCTGCAACAGGGTGCTCACACCAGGACCTCCGCAAGGGACAATAATGAAACACAGAACGTGTTGTCAGAAGGCTGTTGGTGCAAACGCAGAGCTTATCCGAAGGTGGGCTTTGCATTACAGACAGTTTAAATGCACCGTATTGCTGCTAAACTTATTCTGGCCGATCGTCTGACTCATTCCTGACACGTGCACGTATTCTATCACTGCAGAGAACATCCAGTCTCTAGCTCTTTTAAATTAATATAATATTCTGCTTCTTCTTATTTTAATAACTTACGGGTAAGTTTAGACAAAAAACGGCATTCAAGTCATACTAAGAGAACTACTTCATTTACATGCAAAACTTGCCTTAACTATTTTTATATAACACTCTTTGAAAAAAAAGAAGGATGGTTACGGTGCCCGGTTGCAGTGCTAATCATTGGGTAGGTAGCATGTCAACAGAAGTTTCAGCAGTCAACAAGCCACGCTGGAAAATTCAGTCAAAACTGCATTAATCTACGTATAATATTAAAGAAACGTTTCTACACTTTGTTCACCTCCTGCTTCATCTTGTAGGAAACACTACAGCCTGTTTAATACGTCAGTACACGGTGCAGGTACTGAAAACGTCTGTGTGGTGTTGGAACCTAATTTCAGATGAAGCTTTAGGTACGCTTCGTGAGGAATCTACTATGCCAACATCAGAAAAGGACTGGATGAAGCCAACCGACCTTTTTAAACACCGCAGTAGGTAGAAAAAGATTGTTTCGTATTTGGCCCAGGTCTGCACTTAATACATTTTAGCCCTTTCATGGGTTATAAAGAAAGCAAAAGAACTCCACTCGGAAAGTGACCGATGCTTCCACTAACTACCCACATGTATCTCAGCAGCAGTCATTTATCCATTTCTTTATTCATTATCCATATCTTTTCAAAGAGGCCCTTCGTCAAGGCTCCTCGCTCGTCTCGGTCTCCCTCTTTCTCACGAATGGAGACGGGCATGTCGACATTCACACAACTTCAATACGCTGAAGCTGAAAAAACAAACGAAAACAAAACACACAGAATATACAACCTTTCAATTTTTCCATTACCTACCCTATCTGCCAAAGAGAAAATAAAAGGTTGGTGCTACTGTTACTGATGGATATTACAAAAAAAATAAAAGAACAACTGTACAAAGTTCAGTTCTTCCTCAAAAGGAGCTTCAGAGTTTGCCATCTGTCCAAATGTGACAACACTGGTTTTGGGCACATCGGGTCAAGCAAGCCCTGTTCCTTTCATGTAAATAGCATCACTTTAGTAATATCCATCAACTACCGCAATTTTCAGGCCCATCTGTCTAATGGCTTTCGGAATATTCTGTCAAGATGGCTAAAATACAGAGCCGAGGACTGCCACATCATTCGAGGCGGATTCCTGAATATGCTTAAAGGCGAAGCCCCTTGTCAGCATTGTTGAAACCTGTCAAAGAGCAACCACATGTCCTGTGGAAATCATCCCGCGCACGTCAAAACTCAGAAGCACCTGTAATCTTTTGAGAAATGACTGATCCCGAGCAGCCGAATCTGAGGAGGAACGAGAGAGAACAGACGATTCAACGACGAGAGAGAGTTTCAGAATCGGCTTCACAGGACATGTAGTCAGAGTCTCTCATTGTTCTGTTCAAGGTCCACAAATGCAAATAGTTGAAGAGTTCCACTACAGAGAGGCAACGAGTGTTTCATCTTTTTTTCCTGGAGCTTGTGTCTGTGGGCCGACTGCTGCTTTTCATGCTGAAGCCTGTGATATCATTGTCCTCCTCCTCGTCCCTTGCCCTTCCCTCTGTCCAGGGATTGGACAAGTAGCCATGGGCATCTATGCCGTAGAACTGGCGTCCGTCTTTACTCCGGGCCGATAGATTGGTTTGGTCTAGAGAACCTGTGCTGTTACACTTCTTCACCAGCGGAGGTGCCAGAGAGCCCGGGGTGAGCAGCGACGTCAGCGAGAGGCTGTTCAGTGTTTCTGACAAGTGTTCGCTGTTGAAGGCCTGGCGGCAGCCATCCCTGCCAGTCCCGGTGCCCACGTCCTCGTCTGAAGGGTCTATGGAGTCCTGTCGGGGGCAGCCGGGGCTCGTGCTGCCGCCTCCGCTGCTGCTCTGACTCCTCTGGTGCCGGCGGGTGGCTTGGAGGGTTAAAGTCGTGCTGCGTCTCTTCAGCAAAGAGTGCTCCTGGTCTCCTGCTGCCGGTCCCTGGGGGTGTAAAGGGTGGCTGGGCAGAGAGCACAGGAGGGGCATGGGGAGACCCAGATCTCGAGGCGGGGAGACGCTGAAGCTGAGCCCTTCCTCCAGTGTGGTCTGCAGGCTGCCCTCTGAGCTGCCCGTGGCCAGAGAGGAGTCGCTGTGGGACGGGTGCTGCACAGAGAGCACAACATTGTGTTTAAATAAGCCACGCCAAAGATGAATTTTTGTTTAAAATAAACAAACACACACAAAATAATCTTGTTGTAACTGCACCTCACCTTACCAGGGCTCTGAGGTGGGGCAGACCAGCAAACCCAGTTAACAGAAAAGAATGATTTAAGTTCAAGCTTCCACTTTAAAGTTTGCTAACAAGCATCAACATGTTTTACTGTCAGTGCAAAGGAGCTTAAACTTTCTTTTTCTCCAGAATAATGGCCTGTACCAGTTTTATTCAAAAAACAAATATGAACTACATCAGTGTTGGCCAATAAAGACAGATGCATAACAAGCAGGTCCAGCTGTTGCAGTGTGCTGAGTTTTTAACAAGCACCTTTACAGTTTTAGGTTAAACTGAGATCAGAGTTTAAAATACTGGAGCACCAGCACTGAATTCAATTATAGAAGACGACGATGGAAGAACTGTTGGTGGCACAGTAAGAGGCTGGTAAAACAAAACCAAGAAAACACAGTGTTTTGTAGCTCATGCCGACTGGAGATGCCAGTTAGAAAAGCATTTGTTTGAATCAAAATGTCACATTCTTCCTAATCCTGGCACCATTACTGGAATATTCTTAGTGTACAAGACCACAGGGAAGAATAAGAGTTAATGAAAACCGAGACATGGAGGCACTGACGGAAAAACAGCAGAAAGACAGAGAGAGAGAGAAGAGGCGTAGAAAGAAAGATCACCCCAGAAAGACACGGAGAGATAAAGGAAATATAGGAACGTGACATGAGTGGATGTGAAGAGCGAGAGCCAAGAACAGCAACAGCGTGCACGGAGTCGGCATCAGGCTCAGGGCTGGCCGGGCTAATTAGTAGAGTGCCGCAGAGCATTACTGTAGCAGCTCAGGATCACAAAGGCACTCAGGCACGAGCTAAACAAACCAAACAGGTAGAGGAGAGAGAAGGAAAAAAGATCTGTCTCCATGGTTACAAAGGAACAGGAACTAAAATAAGGGCCTTTTCATTCTTGTTTGTTTCACGCAGCAGCCGGCAGAGGGGAGGTATTAGTTTCAATATGGATTCTAGCTTTAATTATGGCTAAATGGCTTCTCTGGAGTTTCACACTGTACAGCAGGACATCAGTGGAGGGGGTTAAGCGCTATGTGCACCTTCACAATTTGGCGGTACGACGATTAAAACACTCGGTTCTAATCAGCGACTAAACCCAGTCTTACATCTTCAGTGTCTGAATGATAGACCGCACAAGAGGGTCCTGTTTCATGTCTAACCTCATCACTCCTTCTTTTTTTTTTTTTTTTTACTGTGCGTGACCATACATATCAGGCATCCAGATCATCTTATTGAAGCTATAACTTCTTTTGGCAAATCCCATCTGCGTGATTTGTGTTTGATGCATGACAACTCTGGTTCACTGAGCATTCCCTCACAATGATCTATCTGCACTGTTCCACTGTGTCTCTGATGTGCTGCTTTGAGACTCATGTCAGTCCTCCATTCGTCTTTCCATGCAACCATCCAAACTGCCCACATTACCTGAGAGCTCAGAGGCCTATTGTTAGCTCCAGGCGAGCGGAGGGAGGCCCAGGAGGCCGGGGAGGCCAACCTGGAAGGCCCTCTGTCCCCTGGGCTCACTCCGTTCCCTGGACTGTCTGGATGAGCTGCAGCCGCCGGGTGGAAAAAGTCCGCCGGCAGGTGGAGTATGGGTGAAGACCCGCCGCCACCTCCACTGCAGCTTCCTCCATCATCATCTGAAAAGAGAAGGTTGTGATTTAATACGGTTTTGTCAGTGTAAATGAGCGTGTATTTGTCTGTTTTAGTGTATTTTGTGCATTACATTTTCCTGTATCATTTCTTATCAGGATAGGGATGATAATCTTGATAGTTTAAGCATGTAGAAAAACACCAGACACTAGCCCACAAAAAACATAAACAACAAAACAGAAAGGCAGGAAATACAGAAATGGATCTCAACAAAGTCTGTGTGCACCTCTATGCAGACGACATACAACTCTATATTTCAGTTTCAGTGAACATTCACTGAGACAATATCTGTGGCTAAGAGTGACATAGTAATCTTTGATATGATTTGTGAGGCACATATTTAGGATGGAATTACAAGTGGCCCTTTATCTAAACCTGGGGTAGTGTAGAGGAAGCAGTGGAAGGATCTGTGTAGTAATGCTGCTCAGAGTCGTAGCAATGTTCCCTGTGGTTGTAACATAAGCTGAAACACCTGTCAATCGATGTCAAGTTCAGAAGAAGATTTAGAAAAACAGAACATGTGCTGAGTTATGCTAGAATTTGCCAAAAGATGTCCCTGGTGTGGACAGAGACAACCTAAAAGTTGACACCCTTAATTCAAGCCAAAGTACAGAATTTCAACAGAAAAAAGGAGGGAGATCCTGGGTACAGGAGGAGCCTCAAAGAAAATAAAAACAGGGGTCAGGGAAGAATGGCTAGTTCAGGACTAACTCTTAGTTTGAACTGTCAATTCCTGCCTTTTTGACAAATTAAACCTTTTTGCATCAGACTCTGACTAAGTCCTTCCTGCTATTGTTTCTTGGCTCCTTTAAGTTGACCTTGGTAGAATTTGGTGACATCAGTGTGAAATAAAAATCCATAATAACCTTTAAGCATACTGTAGCACAAGTGATCTGAGAGAAAACTGGACTTCTGCACCTCCCATCTCGTTTGTTTTCAGGTTTTAGGAAATCTTGCCCTTGACCAGAGACTTTGGCCAATCACAGGTCAGGGCGTCGATCCTATTGGCTGCTCAGATGCAGACAAGCATGCAGACTGGAGAGAGTCTGATTCAACAGCAGAAAATCCTACAGGAAATGTTACTATTCCGGCACTGGCAGCCACTTCCTAGATATATGTAACAGCGATCCAAAAAAGGAGGAAAGATGAACTAAAAAGAGAATCTGACAAGAAACACAACGAAACGGGCCAATATCAGCGGAGCACATTTATAGAACATGAGCCATATGTAGTAATTACTGTATTACAAGTTTGCCAGTTTCTTCTCCTGAACAGGTGGCACTAACTTTGTTTCCTTGCAATATCTAAACATGTAGTTGTGGTTGGTTCAGTTGTGGAGGTAGATCGACCATCGAAGCTGGCGATGAGGGGCTACGTTTAATGTTGCTGACAGTTTAGTCTTCTGCCAACTGAAGCCAAAAACTCACGGCTGCTGCTGATTCAATTCATGTTTATGTTCATGTTTGCAATCAAGCTTGTGTGGCTTGGGCACAGGAAATATATCCATATGCCTGTGTTCGACTGATGGGGAAGCGTAGGAAAGAAAGGAGGGAGAGAAAGGAGGAGGGCTGTAATTTCAAATGCATTTCTTTATTGTACCCTTCTCTGATATATCCCTATAGATAATAGATGAATGATTTATCCCTGTCTCAGCTATAAACAACACTGTCACACTATTTTGTGGAAAAACTACAAAATTCATACATTTAGCTTGATCCCTGCAATGCACCGTTCACAGGCCTTCTTAGGAAGGAATCAAACATCAAATACAGATAGTTCAATACCCTGCAACTAAAGCCTGCTACACACTGTGCGATTTTCGT
>NW_007579380.1:0-10192 GCF_000690725.1 Stegastes partitus | reverse complement strand
GCGGGCTATAGTGTTGAAAGGGTTAAACTTCTCTATAATACACTACATAGTTTTCTGGATATCACATAATTAAGTTCTTGTACTTGTATCTGTCTTATATTAGACCAGTGTCGTCTCCACTATTTTGGCTAATTTGCATGTCCTCCTTTTCCCTCTCAGGTAGCTCAAGTGGTGTAGTGTCAATTTACTTCTGCAAGCACATTGTTGACAAGCTTCAGCCTAAAACAGACTAATAAAGTTTTGTAACTTTTTATTCCCCCCCTCACAAGGGATGAATCATCTTCAAATGAAAGTCATAAACTGGAACATTTTGCTCCAAATTAGACCTCAAGCATGTGAAAAGCTAATGTTTGATTGGAATACCAAAACAGAATTCACTACTTACTGAACTCATAGGAGACACATTAAAAGTAGTAACGCCACTCGAATTTGGCATATTTTAGAGACATGAAAGTAGCGATTTAAATATTTCATTCTCTAAACTGAGCATTTAGGAAATTATGTCATAAAACAAACTATTTGATCTTTTGTGTGGGTAATTAGCTTGTGCATTTTGTTGGCAGCGGGCACACTTTGTGAACACCTTCTCCATGTTTTCCGTGACATTGTGTCTACAACACACTGTGATGCGCTGCTGAGCTGTTCCCCCTGAACTGACTTTTCCTTGTATCGCTCCATCTGTTCTGGTGATGACGGTCATGCTACGAGGGCTGGTGAGCCATGAGCATACCAATACATGTCATTCATTAACATCGCCGCCGCGTCTGCCTCACGCCTGGCCTCATCTATCGCTTCTTTAATTGCAGCGGAAGTCAATCAGCGGCGTGGAATGGGAGACGTGTCCTCGTGTGTTTGGGAAAGGCTCCGTTTATTGAAATGATACCATCAATGTCATGCCAAAGTCATGGCTTAATGAAATCATGGTGGTTAAAAATCAGTGAGGGTCACAAAGAACACTGATAAGGATGACAGGGAACGCTGATGAAAGGTAACCCTCAGATTGATTGTTTTAACATGACTGGTTGATGCGAAGGATTCAGTCGAACCATTTGGCTGCCGTTGGATGAGAAATTGCTCACATACGAAAAGAAAGGAAACTTCTATGTAAAGGGATCTATACTGAGAGTCAAACACTAAAATGGCAGCTCCAGTGCCTTTGAAAAGATAACTGTAAGTGTTGCCTTTTTTATTGATTTTTAACACTGAATCATGGTCAATTTAATTTCACTTTTTGGACAAGAGTTTCCAAAAAAAAAAAGACTTGACACTTGTATCTGAAGATGGTGAATCAGTACGACTGGTTATAACTTCACCATGAAGATAAAACGCCAAACAACTCTGTGAATAGGTTACTCAAGTCAATGGATGTATACAAGAACATTTCCCAGTGACTGAATATTCCTTGCAGAACAGTTAAAGTCATCATCAAGAAAGGGAAGGAACATGGCAGATGTTTAACTCTGATTAGAACAGGTTGTCCTCAAAAACCGAGTCCCAGTGCAAGAAAGAGACGAGTGAGGGAGGCCACCGAGACAACGACTCTGAAGGCTCAGATGGGAGAGACCAAATAAACGGAGCATGATTCAATATACTTCATACAGGCCCAGTATAGAGTGTTTGTAACTCTAACTATGATGTGACTTCACACATCAAACACTTTGTTATGAGAGAAAATATTCTGTGATATTTTGCAAGAACAAATAATTTCCCTTGACATTCAGTGTTTCTTATTAAGTCACACGGTGCATCTCCTTGAGGCTTTAGTAAATGTTTTAACTGTATTTTATTAAATGTTCACAAATCTGACTTTTGCATGTTTACAACCATGTCTGCAGTCCTCTGCTTCCCCTCCTTTTGCTGACATTTTTCTGACCTGTTGCTGTCACTAACTGTAGATCTGTGGAACACAAACTGAAACTGGCAGTGGTCGTGGTCGTGAGTGTGCGTGGAATACAAACAGATGAGGGACCCATTTGCAGAAAAAATTGCTCTGTGGTGGTCATAGACTCCACAGGGTATCATTAACAAGTTTGGCTGCTCAAAAGGAGAGAGATTTTTTTATTTTTTTTTCCCAAAAGGCAGAATAATTTACTAATATATTCAGTAAAAATGCATTACTAAGTCAGTTTCCTATTCTGTGTCTTGAGGCACTTCATGTTCAATCGTTGATTTAACTGAGAGAAGAAAAAGACCAAAGGTGAGTAAAACTAAAATTCTGCTGCAGCTCAGTTCTGCAGATCCAAGAATTCTGACAAACACTTCTTGTGCAGCTACTCTATGAGAAATAAAAACAAAAGAGCTTTATCTGTTCATAGCACAGCCACACAATATAAAAATGTAAAAACAACACCAGGAAAAACGTCAATCTTATTTCACAGTGTAAAAACAATGAGTGGTTTTGCAGAGAGTACAGTTTGGATAAAAAGCTAGCAAACATGCAGTCGTTTGCCTGCAGCTGAAAAATCAAAAGACGACAAAAAGAACCAAAACAAGTATGACAGAAAAAGATTTATCTTGTCCCAGTACATAGTGTTTCAAATGTAGTTTGTCAAAAACTCCCAGGATGTCCATCAGCTCAGTATGTAATCCAGCCACTCTGACCCACAATCCTTTGCACAGTGGACGACATGCCAGTGTTTTCCACGAGTAAAAGCAAGCTGAGGCTACTGAGAGCACAGACAGATGACAGTCAGATACAGTGTCTTTAACGCTGTTCTATCTCCAGTACCTTTGCAGTGTGCTGGGCTTTGTTGCTCCAGCGAGGGAGGATTCAACTGAGGATGGACGCCCACTTCAAACAACTCCCGGACACCCTCGTCGCTTCCTGAGCTGGAGGGCCGGAGCCCCCTGTAGCCCCCCTGGGTGGGCAGGTCCTCTGAGCTGTGGGAGTCACTGCTGCCCCTCTGAAGGGAGAAAGAAGAGAAAAAAAAACAAACTGAAGGTAGAGGAGTGGGTGACGGAGGAAGGAGGATGAAACACAGAGAGAATAAGCACGATACCCAGGTGTGCTGATGTTCACCGGAGCAAGAACGATATCAAACTAAAGCCTTTCATTTCCTCTTGTCATAATGGGAATCAGAGTACAATTTGTATCCAATTTCAAAAAGCTCCCTTTTCATGTACCTTCCTTTATCCATCCATACAAATCTGATTAAAACTGGGCGAGGCATAAAGAAAGTAACGGCAGGCTTCAAAGCTTCAGATTGCTCGGCTGTGTTGCCGGTTGTAAACTGGATCAAATGAACTGGCCTTCAGTGTTGCAGTGATGAAACAGGCCAGGTGGAACCACTGTGAGCCGAGAGCTCGGTGCTGATGGGGGAGATGGAGATATGAAAGACACGCTCTGCCTCACACACGTCCCAGCGCGCCCACGCCGAGATCACAGTGGGAGGCAGGTGCTTTAATCAGGCACTAAAGCATGTAAATAGTAATTAATGATGATTAGCAAGATGGAAGGGGTGTGATGACATGATTTGTGACTCCTCGAAGCCCCGTAGACGTCTTACCTGTGTGTGTGTGTACACTTAACAGGGTTTAATCTGAGACAGACATCTTTAATACGCGACTGTTTAAAATAAAGCTGTTTGCAGAAGCTCGTATATTCATTAGTGGATATGATATATGGCAGTCATTTGCACACATATGCATAGTTGGCTTCCCTGCGCGTACGCTGTGTGTATAGCTGGATGATAAATGTGTCGGAAAAGAGAAACACGGCTGCCAGAATATCACATCCATGCATTTTCCACAGTATTTGGCTGGAGGAATTTGTTACCACGGAGCTCTGTGCAGTCAATCAAGCTTTTCCCGAGCAAACTTGGAAACTGTTTCTCGGTTTGTGCACAAAGGCCTTCTCCAAACGGATACACTCCTGTGCTTCAGCATTAAAGGTATAGTATGTGACTCTAATCCAATACACTGTTAATCCAGTTCAGTGAACACACTCCGTCTGCTGTTCGTTCTGTGTGAATCTGGTGTTTGTATGCGCCTTTGACTTGGTAGAAGGGAAACAAAGAAAGTGGCTCGGACCGATCCACATGGCGCTTCCCCCACCTGTCCCATGCACGTTTGTGCTCACAGAAATGGAAAGGGAAGAGTGAGCGAGAGGGACGGTGAATCTGGCAAAAGCAAACTATCAACATGTTTCTCTAGAATCTTAGACTCCACATGTCTCAAAACTACACAGACAGAGCTGTCGATATATATCTCAATATATCACAGAATTCACTCCAAAATAAAATAATTAATGTTTCATTCATTAAACTCTGCTCCACTGTCCTGCCAGTCTTCAAATGTGTACAGTATGTTTTAAAACAGGGCTCTTTACTACATCATTAATAATTTGGAGAACAGTAACACAGTATGAGCTGCAAGATGGATCAGTGGTTAGCACTGTTGCCTCACAGCAAGAAGGTCGCAGGTTCCCGTCCAGGTGAGGACACCCGGGATCTTTCTGCGTGGAGTCTCCATGTTCTCCCCATGCAGCGTGGGTTCTCTCCGGGTTCTCCGGCTTCCTCCCACACAGTCCAATAACATGTTGAGGTTAATTGGTGATTCTAAATTGTCCGTAGGTGTGAATGTGAGTGTGCTTGGTTGTCTGTCTCTAAGTGTAGCCCTGTGATAGACTGGTGACCTGTCCAGTCAGCTAACACACATGATCATATATTAACAATACTGTTTCACTCACTACAGACTGGAGACAAATTAAAGGAAAATCTGAACCCTTCATGGCTCTGTTGTGCTGCGGGGGGCTTTTTGCTGACAGTTAGGGTCCACTCAGAGGACAAAAGTGGACCCGATAAAACATTTCTATCCTGACGGGGGTGGTCTCTTTGCGGGATGACAATGTCCCCGTACACAGGGCACGACGGGTCACTGAATGGTTTGATGAAGATGATGTGAATCATGTGCTATGTCCTTTGCCGTCACCGGATCTCGACCCAATTAAACACCCATGGGAGACTTCGGACCGACGTGTTCAACAGCGCTCTGCACCGCCATCATCAAAACACCAAAAGAGGGAACATCTCTTCAAAAAATCATGTCCCATCCTTCCAGTGGAGTTCTAGAGAATCAGTGCCAAGTTGAAATGAAGAAAACGTTCTGCTGTTTTGTAAGATGATGGACCACCACATGGTGAACCAACACCTCAATAAGACATTTATGTATTTTTGTCCTCTAAATCTGATTGTTTGTGTTTGGATGCAGGAGCACATTTTGTTACAGGCCCTATGTATGACTGAGAGCGATAAACACGAGCGTTGTCCACACCTTGTGTCTGTGTGTTACTGTGTTACTGTGTGAGTGTGTGAGTATGTGAGTGTGTTACTGTGTGAGTGTGTTACTGTGTGAGTGTGTCTGTGTGTGAGTGTGTCTGTGTGTTACTGTGTGAGTGTGTGAGTGTGTTACTGTGTGAGTGTGTGAGTGTACCTGGCTGCCTCTGACCAGCAGCTGGTAGCTGCTGTGCTCGTCCAGGCTGAGGTCATCGGGCAGAGCTGGAGATGACGACTTGTCTGACAGCTGCTCTGACATCAGCGACGCCTGCTCCACCTCTGCCAATCGAATCTGTCCCACAAACACACAGTGAGCAGTCATGCTGCATTATTAATTTGTCAACAAGATGTAAGGATGAGGATGAGGAGGAGGAGGAGGAGGGGCAGAAACCTGATGTGGATGCAAAAATGATATGGAGCATCTAGGTGAACGATGAAAGTGTTATTATTTAGTTTATTATTTTATCTTTTTTAGTGAGGCATTATCCTTACTAAATAAGAATTTAGATGTTTCTCTGAAAATTACAAAGAAAAAAAAAGGAAAAGCATGACATTGAAGCTAAAAGTCAGATTTTTTCTGTGTATTAGGGAGAAACTGAAGTGCACATAAAAGAAAAAGCTGCTTTTTTTTCATTTTTATTTGTAAAAGTTCTTCACAGCCTTTATATTATTTGTGGCCTTTTCATCAGACAGTTTTAAAAGAAAATGAGCCTGAATCAGACGGTTACACAAAAGCTCCCATTAGAATAATAATAATAATAATAGAAAGACTTCAAAAATTTAAATGGCTGTGTAAATAAATAAAAAAAAAAGCATTTAAGATATTTGCTACGAGTACATATGCTTCATGTATGTATAGATACAGTAGGCTACATATTTCCAGTTAGATTTTATGCATTTTTTAAGCTGACATTTTCTTAAAAAAAAAGGACGTGATCCTAGAACATTTTCACCTCAGTGTGGGAAGAGCAAATAAATATGAGGTGTACCTTTAACATTTAGGAACAAAGAGGAAAAGAGAAGACATGAACAGAGAAAGGGATCAAATAGAAATGGAGGTACTCTACTAGAAATGTTGGCCATATTACACAAGAGCACATCTACATTCCAGCCAAGCAGCACATTTTATTTGCACACAGTGAACAGTAAGTACTAGTGAAGCCCCGGGTGAGGTAGTTATTGTATTAACTTAGAAAACACCCCGTCAGGTCGCACTTCTTTATGGGCATCTATATCATATCTGAAGCACATCGGACTCAAACAATGACACGTACGCCGACAGAAATAACCAGTCTGCTCACGCATCAGGTGGAAATCATGGGATCACTGCAGCTGAAATTGGTTTTGCTTCCTACGTGAGACTGATGCGTCCACATCTGTGTGCATCATGGGAAAAATCACACAACGCCCGTTCACTCATGACCAACATGTGTGTAAATCATTTGGCGGTGGAAAGTGTGATTGCACAACGTAGATATAATCCAGGAGACCGAAGCGATACGGTGCAAACTCTGACAGCTAAACCTATAATATCAGATGTAGCTATTTCTTTCTTTAAAGCAAATTAAATGTGCGTATTTTACATTGTTTTTGAATGGACTTAAAACTGGGACATGAAAACACGATGTAGAGTGCATATATCATGAAATGCAGACAGATAAAAAATTAGATTTTGTCATCTCGTCCTCAACGTATTTCACACATTACTGTCGGGATCAACACGTTTGCGGTTCAAGGACACCGAGCACCGAAACGTGTTTTCCCATTTGCTGCAAAAGCAAAGCAATTCCATGAGCTATGAAAATACTATTAGGGCACCGTACTGCGGCTTGATTGCGACAAACGTCCAGGGCTATCGTGCATATCTATTAGGAAAACATCGCTGTCACCTTCCTCTCACCTTGCTGGGATTTAAACTGGGGAAATGATTTTAGGAGATATTTCATGTACATCAGAACACGGTTTATCTCAATCTCAGGGATCGCTGTTAGGATAAAATACAGCTTCGACATCATAAAATGGTGACACCTCATAGCAGTTTAGGATGATTTATGGTCGTACTATCTATGAAAATTCTTCTGAATAATGTACTTGGATCTTACAATAGAGTCAGAAGATCACACAAACATATAACGCTGTGTTTTATTCCATTAGGCAGTGACCTCAGAACAACAACGAACGCGACGCCGGATGACAGACATACACGCAGCATTACATCTCCACAGCTCGGGGACATGTGACGGATTATTTACGGCCGTCGATATGTTTGTGTTGCTTGTTTAGTTTACACCGCGTTTCTGTCTGGAGAAAGATGCACACATGTATAAATAAACAATATTTTTTTTTAGTGAACTGAGCCGCGTACAAGCTACTTGGGGAAATGGAAGACGGTGTAGACGGCGATGTTTGATGTTGTATCGACTGGGGGATGCATCTGTGGATACACGCTGAATATACTTATTAGACTGACACACATGCGGCGTGTCTCAGTTGTTTGCGCTACACGGTGCTGATATTTGACTTTGGGAAAGCTCACATTCATGAGTTTTATTCACAAGACAACGTCCACACACACACACACACACACACACACACACACACACACACACACACACACACACACACACCACGAGGATGCAGCCACATCTATTCATAGAACAGACAAACGGACACATGCTACTTTGTCTGGGCATTTCACACACACTGGATTTGTGAGTATTGAGCTGATTTAACCCTCTGAACCCCAAGCTGTTCCTGGACTTTTTTTGCTTATGTCACATTTTCCACTCCAATATAAAGTCCTGCGCCTCTGCTAGAAGTAGAGAGAACTCAGAAATGTCACTGTAACACTGCTACACCGCACTACGTTGATTTTTGATGTTACTTACTTTATAAAATCAACATGGACGACATTTTTCCACGTGCTCAGAGGTGTTACTGGTGTGGTGATCTGAGTTGCTGTGCTTTTGTGTGTGTTTAGTGTATGTGCTTGTTGTTCCTGCTGGCTATAAGTGTGTTTTCAGGCTGGGCGGGGTTCTCGGAGCTCTCACTCACGCTCCTCCACACCTGAGGCGCATCAGCGCTGGATAAAACCTGCCTCCACCTGTGCTCCAGCGCCGGTGGATTACCCTCCTCTGAGTGGTAACAGGCCAGCACTGTGCTCTGAAACTTTGTGCTTTGTGAAACTCGCTCTCGTCTGCGTTTGTCGCCAGAACCTCCCCGTCGGATCGTCGCCTCCCCGGCCCGGCTTCGGCAGCCGAACCCCAGCCTCAGCCGTCCTGCCTCCCGGTCCCTCTTGGAAACCTCCCCTGGAATTCCCTCCCTCACTCGGCTTCCCACACGAGCTTCCCGGTGTCCCCTGCTTCCCCACAGCCTTTGAATAAATCCCTTTTTTCCTCCCTCCTTACCCTGTGCTGCATTTTTGGATCCCACATAGACGGAATCCTCACAACTGGAACAAACGTGACACTACATACGTCTGCTACTACTCACACTGTTCATTTGCTTCCAGACTCTCCTATCTGCTCTGTGGAAGCACAGCCTGCAGTTCAGCTGAACAGGCCTTGAAATGTTGTCTCGTCACTGCTCTCTTTCTGTTTCTCTGATTTCTTTAAAGGCAACATACTTATTAAGCTGCAGATTTGGGGACTAGGAGGGTTAATACTGATTTGTACAAAACAATATGCAAGATTCTAAAAATATTAAGAAAAGCTGTTTTATCTTTATCTACTGCTGTCCTTGCAGCTGAACAGCTCTTACCGTTACCCCTGGGACATGTCTCGTGTAAACAGAAAAAACAACAAGCCTCACTACAGTTTTACAAGGACGCAATCACTCCACCTTCTTCCACTGCCCCATGGTCCAGCTGTAATGCCTACAGTGGTGAACGGGTGAGCTTGTGCACTCTGACCGGTTTGTGGCTAAACAATCCCCAGCCAGCTGTGATGTTCTGTGTGTTCTGACACATTTCTGTCACAGTCAGCATTAAAGGTTTCAGCAGCTACAGTAGCTCTATGGTGGGATCGGCCCACCCGGGTCAGTCTTTACTTCCCACATTGATCATTGAGCCCAGTTGTTTGTAGAGGTTCTGGTCCAGTCATGTAGCCGTTACAAACAGGCAAAGTTGTCAAAGTTGCTCAGATCCTTAGACAGTTTTTCCTGGTTTAAACACATCAGCTTCAAAAAGTGACCGTTCACCTGCTGCCTAACATCTCCCACATGTTGACAGGTGCCCGTCTAACAAGATAATTAGTGTTACTCACCTGTCAGGGCTTTTAATGTTGTGTATGTGTGGATATTAAAAGTACAACATGCACCCACTTGTACATGGGTCATGAAGTCGAGACAGCAGATGCTTAGAATTGGGTTTAAATATATGCTAAATGAACATAAACATATGTGTCTTTGTCTGTCAGTGTGAGAATTATCAAGCCTAGAAGTGCTAAAGCTTGCTGGTTTTTGTGTAGTTTGGTCGCCAACCTGCTGTTATTTGAATAGCGTGAGACAGAAAGTAAACAACACACATTCATATATGTGTACCCCGTCGCCCATAAAGTTGGAATAATTTTTGTTTTCAGACAGATTCCTCTTTTTTTCTGTTTATAAGCATCAGTGATCACTTCTGACCAGGTGCAGTGATCACATACTGAGTCCCAGTTACCAGGAGAAACCAATTCTGACTTTGAGATCTGACTGAAGAGTGGGACGTCCTGCCCGCTGATGTGGCACTGAGTGTTTTCAAAGACATGATTAAAAAGACTTGATTAAAATATCTTGCCCCCTCCTTTAAAATCTGAATTCATAAGAAACAGCTAAGGACTTTAAAACATGTTAAAATTACGGTATTATGATTGTCAGTGTGATTTCATGCATTTTCTAGCAGGTGTGGTTACATTTGACATGGTTGTAGTACCAGGCCA
>NW_007579379.1:140091-149333 GCF_000690725.1 Stegastes partitus | reverse complement strand
GGGGCTGTTAGATATGACGCCCAAGTATCACCGGGAGGTCATGAGGTGGTCAGAGTTTTGCTCTGAAAGTACCAATGTTCCTTCAGAACTATATGTACTTTCAATTATACAAAGTTAAGCTTGTTTGAAATGAATGTGTCACATGTAGAGCTTCATGGGGAGTCTAAACATGACTGAGCTATCTTGTACGGTTACAGAGATAACACAAAGCTTAGGATATGATAATATAACAAGCTGATCAATTAAAGAAGGACTTATCCAACTGTAATTAAGCTTTGGAGTATTCATCAGGATATGATATATCATAACATTTAACGATTAAACTTAACACAAGATAATAAGGCACATCTTCTGGTGCTGTGTCTTATTGTTCATCAATGACTTCAGTTGTTAAGTTGTTGCATTCCACAGGAAATGGGGGGGTCAGCAGAGCAATACGTTAAGCCCAGGGCACTTCATTGCGCCTGGCCATCTGGACCATTTATTAAGGTCTGAGTGGTCTTGAATGTTTTTCTTTGTCTTCCCCCAAACGCTTCTTTGCGTTAGATCCTTTGAAGCTTCTGATAAGGAATTCCAAAAGGGCTCCGCTTCCTAACTCCTCCAAGTCTGCAGAGCTGATTTACATGGTCCTGTGACTTGCAGGACAGTTCTGTCTTTTTTATGGCTGGAAAGTTCAAATGAAGTTTTTCGAATCCTTTTGGGCATCTGTGTCTGTCCATATCCTACACTATTCTGAGAGACCTTACTGCTGTGAATGGTGACTGGGATGTACCATTACCTCGAGAGATGGAAGAGGTATGGACATCATGGAGAGCTTCTCTCACAGAGTTGTCAAGTCTGTCAATCTCCAGGCCCTACACTGAAACATCACCATCAGCAGCTGTCAACAGGGAATTGTGTGTCTTCTCTGATGCCTCAACAAAAGCAATCGCTGCAGTGGCGTACCTCAAAATCACAGATACTGCTAGAAATAACCATGTAGGAAAGGCCCGTCATGGGAAAGGCCAAGCTGGCCCCCCGTCCAGAACACACAATTGTGAGATTGGAACTTTGTGCAGCAGTGCTTGCTGTTGAATTGGCGGATCTGATTATAGCGGAACTTGAACTACAGCTTAATGCTGTGACATACTACACAGATAGCAAAGTGGTTCTGGGCTATATTTGCAATGAAACCAGGCGCTTTTATGTGTATGTGAGTAACCGAGTCCTACACATTCGCAGATCCTCCAGCCCACACCAGTGGCGCTATGTAGCTACAAACCAGAACCCTGCAGATCATGCAACTTGTTCTGTTGCTGCAAGTCATTTGAATGACACTAACTGGCTTAGTGGACCTAGTTTCCTGTCCAAACCGGAACAAGATGTCCCTGAAAGCACATTCGATCTCATCGACCCATGTTCAGATCCAGAAATCCGCCCTGTAGTGTCTGCTTTGAGCACCACAACCACATCCAAGCAACTTGATTCCCAAAGATTCGCCAAGTTTTCTTCATGGAGGTCACTAACTCGTGCCATCATGCACCTGAAACACATAGTCCGTTCTTTCAACATGACTGTGTCGAGCAGCCCCTATAAAGGCTGGCAGCTCTGCAAGACTGAATTTAGTGTTGAGGAATGGAACCAAGCCTCAGCCATCATCATTCGAACAGTGCAGGCAGAGGTCTACAACGACGAAATGAAATGTTGCAGAATGTTCAAAAAGATTCCCAAGAGCAGTCCTCTCAAAAATCTGGAGCCGTTTATTGATGCACACGGCCTGCTAAGAGTTGGAGGTCGTCTTCGCCATTCAAGTCTTGATCACAGAGAAAAGACTCCTTTGATCATTCCAGGCAATCATCATATTGCGACCTTACTCATAAGGCAGTACCATGAACAAGTCCACCATCAGGGACGTTTCTTCACAGAAGGAGCTATCTGTTCAGCTGGCTTTTGGATAGTTGGTGGCAAGAGGAAAGTGAGCAGCATCATTTACCAGTGTGTAATATGCAGACAGCTCAGAGACCCAACCAACAGCCAGAAAATGGTCAGCCTCCCAGCGGATCGTCTTTCAACAGACCGTCCCTTCACAAATGTTGGACTAGATGTATTTGGACCTTGGAGTGTTTCTTCTCGTCGGACCAGAGGAGGACTCTCTCAAAGCAAATGGTGGGCTGTGATTTTTACATGTATGAGTGTAAGAGCAGTTCATATTGAAGTCATAGAATCTCTGGACACATCTGGCTTCATCAATGCTTTCAGGCGGTTTCTAGCAGTAAGAGGGCCAGTAAAAAGCATTCGTTCAGACAGAGGCACCAATTTTGTGGGTGCATGCAAGGACTTGAAGATACCTTCGAACATCGACCGCAAAAGTGTGGAAAACTACTTATCTGACCAAGGATGTTCTTGGACTTTCAGTCCTCCCCACGCCTCCCATTTTGGTGGAACGTGGGAAAGGATGATTGGTCTTGCCAGGAGGATTCTTGACTCCATGTTCCTCCAGTTCAAAGACAAACTTACCCATGAGGTATTGGTAACCTTTATGGCAGAAGTAGCAGCCATCATCAATGCTCGACCTCTTGTTCCTGTGACAACCAACCCGGACGAGTCATTCATACTCACAACAGCTGCTCTTCTAACACAAAAAGTGAACTGTCTTCCCGTTCCTGCAGGAGACTTTGGGCCCTCAGACCTCTACAAACGCCAGTGGAGGCAGGTTCAGCACCTGTCCAGCACCTTCTGGGACAGGTGGCGCAAGCAATTCCCTCCCACATTACAAGCACGTAGGAAGTGGCAATCATCTCACCCAAACATTGAGCCAAAGAGTGTTGTTCTCCTTTCAGGACAGTCAAGTATCGAGGAACCAGTGGCCACTTGGTCTGGTCACACAGGCCTTCCATAGCAACGATGGAAAGGTTCGCCAAGTCAAAGTGAAGGTCATCAAACCAGGAGGGAAAATGATGTTTGTAAGACCTGTTACAGAGTCAGAACTACTTCTCCCCCCAAGCGACTAGATGTTTACGTGTCATGGACTGAATGAGGTGGCGTGTAATAACGCCAGGCGGGGAGTGTTCTGATTGATATTCAGTGTTTATTGTAAGGTAAAAATGCTTTATTTTGAATATTAGAGTTTCTGACTCATTAGGCTTATTTTGAAATTACCGACACTTCGGACCGGAAATGACGTTACCGCGAAACCGGAAGTCAGTCAGAGAAGCAAGGAGAAAGTTGGCGAGCATGGTGACATTAGCCAGACTGAATCTAGCGGCATCCACATGTAATACCCTGATAAATATCAGATGTATTTATTTGTTTTCTCCTAGATATTATTTTTTTGGTTATTTCAGTATATAGTTTAAAATCTATTTCATTGAGTTTAAGAATGTTAAAAGTGTATCTGATTACTTCTGAATTCATGACCTTGGGGTGTGTTTTTTTTGGTTGTGGTACTTCCGGTGTGACGGGGGATGAGTAGAAGAAGAAGCGGGTCTGCATGGCGTAGTGCAGGAATTCTGGGACTGTGTGCCACTGTAGTGTCGCGGTTTGAGTGTGCAGTTAACGAACTGTAGACAGGTAACGGACACTGAACTGCGTGAGATCGGGAGTTTGACTCTCCGGCGTTGTGGAGTATTTTTGTTGCCGGAGGTGAAGCAAGTTTGAGTTTTGGCTAGCGGAGCTGAGCTGGAGCTACCGCGCGTCACAAACAGAGAGCGGCTGCCGCGCCATCACGGTCGGAGTGGAGCTGAGGAGCTGTGCTGCTGGTCCGGAGAGGAGCTGCTGGGTCGTCGTGGACGGGGAAGAGCCGGGTCGCCGACGGACGGGAGCTGTTGGGTCGTAGCGGAGGACAGCGTTCTTTTTTTTTCTTCACGGGATTCGTCCATCTTGTTTTCCCTGCGGGGGTACTCACAGAAATCACACAGGAGTTCCAAACTAAGCGCGCCACCGAAAGTAAGAGTGCACTCAGGTTGACATTTTGGGGACAAATATTTTGACCCGGGTCATATTCTTTATTTTCTTTCCATTTGCAAAGAGTGTGTTTGAGTGTTTTGTATGTTTAATACATTTCAGAGAAACCAGAGAACTGGAGTTGTGTCAGTCAATGTGTGGTCTGATTGTGAAGTCGTAATGTTTAATCCAGTAATAGTGTTGTAAAATAAGTGAGAATCATACAATACCTTAGACTGTTTATTTTCGAGATGTATCTTCACCATATGTTAAATTTGAGTTAGAGGTAAGCCTTGTCTTGTTTCCCATTAAGGTAGGTTTCCTATATGAGCCGATGGTGAAAGTGTTACATTTTTGGGGGCTCGTCCGGGATGATTTATTTCTGTTGTAAACTGGCCTGATTGAAAAAAAAAAAGAAAAGAGGGAGGAGGAAGACATGCTCCAAAGTAGAAATGATGTCAAGAGCACAGTTATATCACAGCCTATTGCTTCTATTTCCCAACCTGCACCTGAAGCAGAAGTTGATCCTGAGGTGGCACAATTGAAAAAGGACATTAGTGTCATGAGAGCAGAATTGCTAAATCTTAAAGCTGCTACCGCTGCATCAGTTGTGCCACACCCCGACACTCAGAGTCTACAATCGAACACCTCTGCCAACTTCAGATACAAAAAAAACGCAACCCCACAAAGATTTGGTGGTCAAGAGGATAGACCTGGGATATTTTGTTACAGATGTGGGGAGGATGGACACTTTAAGAGGGAGTGTGAAGGTGAGGAGAACTTGCAACGGGTGAATAAACGCCTCATTAAGCTGACAAAGAAGTCGGGAAACTACCACGGGGTACAGTAGAGGAACGGCCTGGTATCCCGGTGGTCAAAACACGTTCCACCAAGTGCAACAGCTCAGAGGTAAAAGTGGATAACGCTATACCCGAAGGCTTAGTGGGTCCCAGTTCTGTCATCTCAGTACAGATCGAAGGCATCTATTCAAAAGCCATACTCGACTCTGGGTCTCAAGTGACTTTGTTGTACAGATCCTTTTACGACAGATATTTGACACACTTGCCATTGACACCCATCAACACTTTGCAGATATGGGGTCTTAGTTCTGCCGACTATCCTTATGATGGCTACCTGTCACTTAAGCTGGAGTTTTTGGAAGCTGACGTAGGAGTAACTGAGACCATCGACGCACTTGTGTTGGTATGTCCCGACCCAGTTTTAACAGGTGATGCTTCCATACTAGTTGGTACAAATACATCCATTGTGAGGCGACTGCTTAATTCCTGCAGAGACAAAGGAGGAGAAAACTTTGCGGGAACGCTGCAAATTCACCCAGTTTTCAGAAAAGCTTTTGATGAGATTTCCGATTCCTCACCTGACACTGACAGCCACCAGAGGGGCACGGTGTGGTTCACTCAAAACAGACCTATCACCTTACAGCCGGGAGGATTTGCCAAAGTGACTGGTGTACCAAAGTTTCTGGGAACCCCAAACACTGAAGCCATTCTTGTGGATTCACCTGATGAACCTGCCGATGAAACAAGGTTTCCAGATGGACTTCTAGTGAGACCAGAGTTACGAGCATCTGCTGGGGTGATGTCCAAAAAGGTTAGTGTCCTGGTCCGGAACATGTCAGCACGTGAAATTACCTTGACAAAAGGAATGCCCATTGCTCACCTGTTCCCGGTTGACGTGGTTTCATCGACCCCTGAAAAGAAGGCGTCTGATGACCAATCACCAAAAAAGTTGACTTCCGCCTCTTTCCAGTTTGGAGACTCACCAGTTTCTGAAGAGTGGAAGGAAAGATTGGTGACAAAGATGATGGAACGGAGTGAGGTTTTCTCCCTGCATGAGTTCGATGTAGGATGCAGCAAAAGCACCCAGCATACTATCAGAACTACTGAGGATAAACCATTTCGAGAGCGGTCTCGTCGATTGCCACCAGCAGAGGTAGAGGCACTGAGGCAGCATCTGTCTCAACTGAAAGATGCAGGCATTGTCACTGAGTCGAGGAGTCCTTATGCCTCCCCCATTGTAGTCGTGAGAAAGAAAACTGGGAAAATAAGGATGTGCGTAGACTTCAGGACTTTGAACCGCCGCACTGTGCCTGACCAATACACTGTGCCAAGAATTGAAGACGCTTTGGCTTGTCTCAGTGGGAGTAAATGGTTTAGCGTGTTGGACCTCCGCAGTGGCTATTATCAAGTGCCTATGAATGACTGTGACAAAGAAAAGACGGCTTTCATTTGCCCGGCTGGGTTCTTTCAATTTGAAAGGATGCCGCAAGGTGTGACCGGAGCTCCCGCGACATTCCAGCGTATCATGGAACAAACGGTTGGAGATATGAACCTGCTCGAGGTCTTGGTGTACCTTGATGATCTCATTGTGTTCGGAGCAACGCTTGAGGAACATGAGACCAGGTTACTTAAAGTGCTTGATCGCTTGAGAGATGAAGGTCTGAAGCTGTCATTAGATAAATGTCAGTTCTGTCAGCCATCTGTAACCTATGTGGGGCACATCATCTCCCAAGACGGAGTAGCCACTGATCCCAAAAAGACAGAAGCAGTAACCACATGGCCCAGACCAACCACTGTCACTGCTTTGAGGTCATTCCTCGGGTTCTGTGGTTATTACCGGCGCTTTGTAAAGGACTACTGTTGACAATCGGGTTCACCGATCTCAGCTTTTTTCGAAACCTTCCTGCCGCTAGCTAGACGCTACTAGCCGGCTAACGTCTCATCCGTGGACCTACAGAGCTTACCGGGACCCACCTACCATCGTAACACGCCCAGAGCTCTACACCTGATCTCCGCACCGGGCCCAAATTGCTGGGCCCGTGTCGGTAAGTCTCGTTTCCCTCCTTCTGTCATCGGTGGGTTATCTCTGCTGTACCTTTCCAACGCTGCGGGCTCCGATTCGGAGCCCCTGCGCGTAAGTACCTGTGCCCTCCCGTTGCTAGCTGCCGCTGCCTCGTCCGATCGGCGCCAAAACTCAAAACCCGACACTCTAGTTCCTGCTCTGGCCCCGTTTCTTCTCTATTTCAGCTACTCTGCTCTACTATGGCTCCACTCACCTCTCCATCTGGCTGCGTCAGCTGCTCCTTCCTCGCAGTAAAAATCGCTGAGCTGGAACAACGAATATCCACGCTCAACCAGATCCGTGAAGCCGAACTTCTAATGGACACCATAGTGATCCGTACCACGCAACCGGAGTTGGAATCCTCCACCAGCTCCGTCAGTGACGTCGCCCCAGCTGCGGCTGACTCCCTCCCGGTGTCTGGCGCCTCTTCACCCGATCAGGCAGCCGCCGCACCTCCGCCGATCACCGAACCAAACACCTCCTGGTCTCGGCAAGGAGCTAAACCCAAGACCCTCTCCACCTCCACTCCACGCGAACCTGCGTCCTGGACACTGGTCGCTCCTCGTCATCAGAGAACAAAACAGCCTCCTCCAGCACCGCTGCACAGCATCCAGCTGGAAAACAAGTATGACATCCTCGCCCTCCGTGACTTTCCTCTCCTGGCGAACGGCTCCCAAGCTCCACCATCACTTTCTGAAAATCGTAAACATCCAACTCTCCCTGGAGCTCGTCGTCTCTCCCTGCCACAGTTCACACCGGCTCCACGGTCTGCTCCTGTGGTCGCTCCTACTCGTCCGTCTCCGCCCACCAGCGCTCCATCACCGCCGCCGAAAGCACCCTCAAAATCGTCTCCTTCATCTGCGGACCTCCAGAACTCATCTCCGGTTTCTCCTCGCCCGCTCTTCCCTGCGACCGCTTTAATAATCGGAGACTCGATCACCAGAAACATCCGCTTCTTTAATGCTATAACGCGCTGCTTCCCCGGTGCAACCGTTCCAGTCATCCTCGCCAAACTCCCTGGAATCCTGCAAACGCTCCCGTCATCAGTCCGGAAAATTATTGTCCACGTTGGCTGCGTGGATGCATCCCGCCGACAATCTGAAGTCACCAAATCAGAGTTCGTCAAACTGTTCCAGTATCTGAGCACCTGTGGCAAATCGGTCTTCATCAGTGGACCAATCCCTCCTTACAGCCGCGGCTGCGGACTGTTTAGCAGGATCCTGTCCCTAAACAGCTGGCTCCTCTCCACTCCCCCCCCCATCCACATCTCATCTCCCAGCGATTGTGAACGCTTCCTATCATTCTTCGTTGGCAAGATCAATAGTTTGAGATCAAACTTCTCCCTGGCTGATTTACCTTCCTCTCCACCAAATCACCCCAACCTTATGTCTGAACTAACCCCAGTGTCCTTACAGAGCCTCACCACTGTAGTAGCCCATATGCGTGTCTCAAGCAGCCCTTACGATACTGTCCCACCTAAATTCTTAAAATCTGTATTCCCGGTCCTGGGCCCAAGTATACTCTCCATTATCAACCACTCTCTCACTTCTGGCTCCGTCCCTGATTACTTTAAAATTGCTAGTGTCCAACCCCTTCTCAAAAAACCCACCCTAGATCCAACCAAACTTGAAAATTACAGACCAATCTCCAAATTACCATTCATATCCAAAATCCTAGAAAAAATTGTTACAGATCAACTTCTCAACTTAGTTGAAGGAAATACAATATTTGACAAATTTCAGTCTGGTTTCCGTCACAAACATAGCACTGAGACCGCACTACTGAAAGTAACTAACGACATCCTGATGCACGCAGACAACGGTCAACATTCCATCCTCATTTTACTAGACTTAACAGCAGCCTTTGACACCATTGATCTTACCATCCTCTTAAACAGACTCCAAAACTGGGTTGGTATCTCAGGTACAGCACTGAACTGGGTCCACTCATACTTAACAAACAGACATTTCAACATCCGTATCAACAACCATGTATCCTCCTCTGCTCCCCTCCTGTGTGGAGTGCCCCAAGGCTCAGTACTCGGCCCTGTCCTGTTCTCCCTATACATGCTTCCCCTTGGTCACCTGCTCAGTCAGTTCCATGACATATCTTATCACTGTTATGCCGACGACATCCAAATCTACTACTCTGCAAAAATCAATAACCTTAATCAACTAACCTCCCTCCACGACTGTTTAGCTGCCATTAAAGACTGGATGTCCCACAATTTCCTTCACCTAAACCCAAGTAAAACAGAAATTCTCGTAATCGGACCAGACACCTTCTCCACCACAGTTCATCAGGTTATTGGTCCCCTCCACTCAAACATCAAACCCACTGTTAAAAACCTTGGAATCACCTTCGACCAGCACCTTTCTTTCAACCAACATGTCACTAAGCTTGTCCAGTCCTGTTATCTTCAACTTAGAAATATTGCCAAAATTAGACACTTCCTCTCC
>NW_007579379.1:130963-140036 GCF_000690725.1 Stegastes partitus | reverse complement strand
AGATTATTAACACGAACCAGTCGTCGGTCCCACATCACACCAGTACTTGCTTCACTACATTGGCTTCCAGTAAAATCCCGCATTCACTTCAAAATACTCCTAATTACTTTTAAAGCCCTGCACAACCTCGCCCCCAGTTACATTTCTGATCTCTTAGTCCCGTACTCAACCTCACGACCACTCCGTTCATCAAACCAAAACCTCCTATCCATCCCCCGCTCCAACTTAGCAACTAAAGGTGACCGCGCATTTGCTATTCTGGCCCCAACCCTCTGGAATAGTCTTCCCCAGTCCATCAGATCATCAAATTCCATAGACAGCTTCAAGCAGCTCTTAAAAACTCACCTATATAAACAAGCATTTCATTAAATCAGGACAGTGTAGGGTGTGTGCGTGTGTATGTATATACTTGTGTATGGATGTTTATGTCTTTATTGTGTCTGTACCGGTGTATTAAGTGTTGGTTATGGGTCTGTCTCAGGGATTGTTTGGGTCTTGTGGCCATGGTGTGTGTCAGAAAGTTTGTATTCTGCTTGCTGAAACTGTTTTCGTATTCTTGTTTTTCCTATTTGTTCTATTTATTTCTTTCTATGTAAAGCACTTTGTAACATGTTGTTTTAAAAAGCGCTATACAAATAAAGTGTTACTTACTTACTTACTACTCTAAGGTGGCTCACCCTCTGAACCAACTATTGTCAGGTTACCCGCCCACTGCGAAGAAATCTAAAGGGAAGCCAAGAAACCTTTATCTAAACCCCTCAGAGCCTTTTGGTTGCCTTGTGGGATGAAAACTGTGAAACGGCTTTTGAGGAACTAAAGCGGAGGCTCACACAAGCTCCTGTGCTAGCTTTTGCAAACCCTCAGCAACCTTACGTGCTACACGTGGACGCTAGCCGCGAAGGGTTAGGAGGAGTGTTATATCAAGAGCATAGCGAAGGTTTAAGGCCCGTGGCTTTCATCAGCCGTAGTTTGAGTCTTTCGGAGAAACATTACCCAGCCCATAAATTGGAATTTTTGGCGCTGAAGTGGGCGGTAGTGGACAAGCTGCACGACTATCTGTATGGGACTAAGTTTGAGGTGAGGACCGACAACAACCCACTGACCTATGTTTTAACATCGGCCAAGTTGGATGCGACAGGTCACCGTTGGCTTGCTGCCTTATCTACCTATGACTTCAGCCTCAAGTACAGATCCGGTGTTCAGAACATCGACGCAGATGCCCTTTCTCGTCGCCCACACCCCGAAGCCATCAAAAAGTTGGAGTGGGAAGACATTCCTACAGCAGCGGTGAGAGCTATGTGCCAGCTGTCAGTTGTGACAAAGCAGAGAAACCCACCTTTGAGCAGAGCAATCGATCATTTGGGGATTTCCCCACAGGCTATCCCGCAAGCCTATTGCAATCTGTCTGCTTTGAGTGTTAAGAATATGCCAGTTCTGAGTCTTTCGGAATTGTCAAGTGCTCAGCAGGAAGACCCTGGCATCAGGAAAGTGTGGTCAGCTTTGAACAATGGCAATGTCACACAAGCTGCCAAGAAAGAAAATCGAGCCTGTTCTTTACTTCTGAGAGAGTGGGACAAGTTGAAGATGCAGAAAGGAGTAATGTATCGAGTGATACGTCCCCCTGGAAAGTCTCCCTGTTCCCAGCTTGTTCTGCCAGAGAAGTACCGAAACGCAGTCATGAAGTCGTTGCGTGATGACTTGGGGCATCTGGGTTCTGAAAAAACGTATGGCCTCATCAAAGATCGTTTCTACTGGCCTCGGATGAAGTCAGAGATCGAAGAATACTGTAAGGGTTGTGCACGGTGTATTAAAAGAAAGACGCTGCCTAAGAAAGTTGCACCGCTGTCTCATTTGCAAAGTGATGGCCCATTAGACCTTGTGTGCATGGACTTTTTGTCCATTGAGCCAGATTCCAGTAATACAGAAGATGTCCTTGTCATCACTGATCACTACACCCGCTATGCCCAAGCATTTCCAACGAAGGACCAGAAAGCTTCTACAGTGGCAAAAGTGCTTCTGGAAAAGTATTTTGTCCATTATGGTTTGCCCAAGCGGATGCACAGTGATCAGGGTAGGGATTTTGAGTCCCGCCTCATTCATGAGGTATTGAGTTCACTTGGAGTTGAGAAATCAAGGACAACGCCCTATCATCCTCAAGGAGACCCTCAACCTGAGAGGTTTAACAGGACACTGTTGGACATGTTAGGGACGTTAGAGCCGAGCAGGAAAAGAAAATGGAGCCAACACATTGGACACTTGGTTCATTCCTATAATTGTACTCCAAATGAAGCTACAGGGTTTTCACCCTACTTTCTTATGTTTGGGCGCGAGGCCAGATTACCTGTAGATCTATGTTTTGACACTTCTGTTGATGGCTCGCAGCAGAAAACTTACCTCAAGTATGTGTCTGACATGAGGAAGGAGTTGAAGGCGGCTTATGAGCTAGCAGAATCCCTTGCTGCCAAGCAAAATGACAACAATAAGCAGCGCCACGACAAAAGAATCAGATTTTCACAGTTGTTGCCGGGAGACAGAGTTTTGTTGCGGAATCTTGGACTTCATGGGAAGCACAAACTGGCCGATCGCTGGGCCTCGAACCCTTATGTCGTGGAAAGTCAGATGCCGAACCTACCAGTATTCCGACTGAAGCCTGAAGATGGTGACGGACCCGTTAAAATCCTCCATCGAAATCACCTCCTGCCCCTAGGGAAGAGGATCTGTCCGGATCCTGTATCAGATCCAGATCCCGCACCTACCAGGAGAGTTCTTCGACGGAGAAGACAGACAAAACACCACGATGAGTCTGAGGAGGGAAAGACGCCAAAAGAACCAACCGAAAGAGCAGAACATCACCCCAGTGATTTAAGGAAAGGAAATGCACAGACTCTGAAGATGAGGATTATGGTCGGTGGTATGATCCCTCTTTTCAACCTCCCAGAAACGACACGCATGATGACCTGGTAGCACCTTTCAGTTTGGACTTGGATGTTTCTTTGAGCCAACAGGCTGACCAACCAAAAGAAATACAACACCTGCAAGAAACTGAAACAGGCAATGAAGATGGTGTTGATACAACCGAGTTTGAACTACAAGAGACTCAGGATGCAACAGGGGGTGAAGAGAACCTTCAGACTCAAAAAGACACGGACTCTGAAACTCAGCTCAGAAGGAGTGAGAGAATAAGGAAAGCTCCTTCAAAGTTGACTTATGATACTCCAGGGCAACAGAGTGTCATTGCAGCTCCTACTGTAAAGTTTGTGTCTTGTATTTACAAGTGGATAGGTACTCCTGTTATTGCTTGAGTATGGTTCTTTGGGGGTTTTCACTTGTCATGTTGTGTTTGCCAAATCCTAAACCATGAGGACATGTTTTATTTGGTGGGGGGAGAGTGTAATACCCTGATAAATATCAGATGTATTTATTTGTTTTCTCCTAGATATTATTTTTTTGGTTATTTCAGTATATAGTTTAAAATCTATTTCATTGAGTTTAAGAATGTTAAAAGTGTATCTGATTACTTCTGAATTCATGACCTTGGGGTGTGTTTTTTTTGGTTGTGGTACTTCCGGTGTGACGGGGGATGAGTAGAAGAAGAAGCGGGTCTGCATGGCGTAGTGCAGGAATTCTGGGACTGTGTGCCACTGTAGTGTCACGGTTTGAGTGTGCAGTTAACGAACTGTAGACAGGTAACGGACACTGAACTGCGTGAGATCGGGAGTTTGACTCTCCGGCGTTGTGGAGTATTTTTGTTGCCGGAGGTGAAGCAAGTTTGAGTTTTGGCTAGCGGAGCTGAGCTGGAGCTACCGCGCGTCACAAACAGAGAGCGGCTGCCGCGCCATCACGGTCGGAGTGGAGCTGAGGAGCTGTGCTGCTGGTCCGGAGAGGAGCTGCTGGGTCGTCGCGGACGGGGAAGAGCCGGGTCGCCGACGGACGGGAGCTGTTGGGTCGTAGCGGAGGACAGCGTTCTTTTTTTTTCTTCACGGGATTCGTCCATCTTGTTTTCCCTGCGGGGGTACTCACAGAAATCACACAGGAGTTCCAAACTAAGCGCGCCACCGAAAGTAAGAGTGCACTCAGGTTGACATTTTGGGGACAAATATTTTGACCCGGGTCATATTCTTTATTTTCTTTCCATTTGCAAAGAGTGTGTTTGAGTGTTTTGTATGTTTAATACATTTCAGAGAAACCAGAGAACTGGAGTTGTGTCAGTCAATGTGTGGTCTGATTGTGAAGTCGTAATGTTTAATCCAGTAATAGTGTTGTAAAATAAGTGAGAATCATACAATACCTTAGACTGTTTATTTTCGAGATGTATCTTCACCATATGTTAAATTTGAGTTAGAGGTAAGCCTTGTCTTGTTTCCCATTAAGGTAGGTTTCCTATATGAGCCGATGGTGAAAGTGTTACACACACACATCTCATGTCTTTGGTGGCATCGTGGGTACGTGTTATGTTGTACTATCGTTTGTGTCTATTTTTTGGTGATATCTTTGAGAATATATTAAGTTTGGTGACTTTTAATGTCGAAAAAAAGCGATCTCATTTGGTAAACGTTAGCAGTTGCTAATTTGGTTTGTTAGTGGGCAATGATAAATAATATAAGAGAGTACGTGGTTCATTACAGTTATAAGAGTTGTTAAAAATGCTATTTCATACACTGTAAGCTTCAGCTTTAAGTTATAAAGGAAAGTAACTCATTCAAATATTATGGAAGTATAATTTTGAGTTGTATTGAAAGCTAAAGTACACTTGTGTTTATTGTAGCACCTGTATATTGCAACAAATGACTGATTATGCTTTGTGCTGTATAATACAGTTTCACCTTTCCTTGCATCAGTAAACCTGTGGAATAAGAGTCGTGTCTTCACAGTCTTGATGTTTGGAATGAGTTAGCTGACTGCCCAAATGATCGCTGAGGCAGTACATATATTGTTGCACTGTATTGTCTGTATAACCATAAACCAGGCAAATTTATGCTCTATTCCCTAAGGTATTGGCTTTATTTCACCTGAAGTGATAGGAGAATTGCTTAAAATTAATGCTTTAGTCATGTGGCATTATGTCATGTCAAGTGTGATATGAGAAATGCACTCGTATTGCTTACCCCATCCGATGAGTGTTAAGCCCCAGAGGTATTTAGAATCTGATCGGAAGGCCATGAAGATGAGACTGTGGAGGTAAAGACCTTCTACCAAGACCCAGTAGTAGTTGGTGGCCAGAAAATAGATGAAAAGCAGCACCGTCACCTTGCAGCCAATCTGATAATAAAACATTAACACTTTTATATCACATTCCATTTGTACTTCATTTTATGCAGCTTATTAATTCACCTGTATGATCACATGTTCTTGCAGCACTTCCCACACAATTTTTACACTACAGATGCCCCTAAGAGATTAAATGATCTGATTACACTTAGTCGCACTTTGTTGTAGAAATTTGCAAAAGAATGAATATGAGTGCACAGCAGTAAAATTCATGGCAATAAATAAACATTTGTATTTCAATTCAAGTGTGAATGCCTACTTTTGTCACATTTCATTAACTGACCATCACCTGAAACATAAAGACCCAGTAAAGCAACAACTGGATTCTATGAAGTACTTTATTATGCATGCAGCTGATTGTAAAGTGAGTAGAGCAGAGAGTCACCAAAATGATAAAACTGTATGATTTCAAATGAATATTCATGACATGTACAGGTTATGTAAAACCCAGCCCTGTGTCTATTATATTAACACTCTGTAAACCAGTTCACAACAGTGACAATGCAACACCACTGGAGGACAAATGGCAAGAAAAACCTCCTTCATCTGCACTGCATGGTGCTCCGTATAAGTAAAGAAGCTACTTTAAGTATCTGTGTATTAAGGCTAATACTCTGACAATATGAGTCACAAGAAAACCATGAGTACGTAGACACATCATCTATGGGCACCACATGCATATTCAGGTGCACAGCTGTGATCTAGTCATGTTTTTATCCCTCAGTTTGTCTTAGCTAACATATCGTAAGCTGTAATCCATAAAGTAAGCATTTGTCAAGGTATATGCTACTCTAACTAGGCATATCCACATTTAGTATTTGATATACAGTAACCACAGTCAATGTTACAGGCTGTGTGGCTCAACATTTTTCATGAATTACAGAACCAGCTAATGCGCACTCTTCAAGGCAAATGTATCACTCCAAATTGTGTTTTCCCTTATTGTCAGTAGTCCTTGGGTGTTTTACTGTCACTGTGCTGGATGATGAATACGCAGAGTTTGACATTACAAGGTTGTTCTCACATTCATCTGATAAAGGGGGGAAGTTTCTCTGAGTCACACACTGAATTTGCTGTTAAATGAAATAACACAAAGGACTGCATTTTCGTAGAAGTGACACCAAATATATTAATGTCTGCTATTCCAAATAACAAAATTTACCATGAAGATGCATTGTCAAAGCATCCACATTTCTAAGATGACCGTTTTCTTTTCACTCTTCTTATGCCGCACGGTAGATAGTGTGCTACTAGATACTTCATTATGTACTCTGGGCATTTTTACAGCTTCATCTGTCAGTGCTTGATTGTATGGGCTTATTTCATTCATCATTTTGATTAAAGTGGAGAAAATGTTCCTCAGGCCCCAGGTTCGACACGCCCAGGACCCTCTACAATTTCCCTACCAGAAAAATGTTGGGGTGGAGGATGCTGTGCTGTACCTCCTCCATTGAGCCCACTCACACCTGGACAAGGGAAGTGGCACTGTGAGAATTCTTTTTATGGACTTCTCAAGTGCCTATAACACCATCCAGCCTCCGCTACTGCGGGGATAGAAAGGATGGGAGTGGACTCGTGCCTGCTGGATTGGATCTCCAAGTACCTCACTAACACACTACAGTATATCAGACTGACACTGTGGTTAGCAGCACAGGGGCCCCTCAGGGGACAGTACTGGCCCCTCTCCTCTTCACCCTGTACACCTCGGACTTCTGTTACAACTCGGAGCTGTGCCACATACAGAAGTACGCAGATGACACAGCCATCATGGGGTGTATCAAGAATGACAGAGAGAGTGAGTACAGGAGTGTGGTGGACGACTTTGTTGTCTGGTGCTGAGAAAACCACCTGGAGCTCAACACCTCAAAGACAAAGGAACTGGTCAGAGACTTCAGGAAATGTGGACCATGCCCACAACCCGTTCTGATTGAGGCACATGAGGTTGAACTTGTACAAAACCACAAGTACCTTGGGCTGTGGCTGGACAACAAGTTGGACTGGACATGCAACACAGACTACCTGTACAAGAGGGGACAGAGTAGGCTGTACTTCCTGAGGAGGCTCCGGTCGTTCAACATCTGCAGGAAACTCCTGCGGATGTTCTACCAGTCGTCGGTCGCCAGCGTCCTTTTCTACGCCATGGTGTGCTGGGGCAGCAGCACATCAAAAAGGGACGCATCGAGGCTGGACAAATTAATCAGGCGGGCCAGCTCTGCAGTGGGCATGAAACTGGACTCCCTGGTGACAGTGGCAGAGAGGAGGACACTGAACAAACTTCTGGCCATCGTGGACGATGCCAGCCACCCTCTGCACACTGTCATCATCGCCCAGAGGAGCCAGTTCAGCGACAGGCTGCTCCTCCCCAGGTGCAAAACTAACAGGACCAAAAACTCCTTTGTTCCGCGAGCCATCAAACTGTTCAACTCTGAGCTCGGGGGGAGGGGGAGGAGCAGCAAGCAGGGAGAGGAAGAGAGCAAGGGGTGAGGAGTGAGGACATTGGGGTGAGATAGAGCATCATGCTCTATCACCGGACTGTGTGGAATATTTTGGCACTTTGGTACTGTTACTGTTTCCATTATGTACAGAGTTGTACAGAGTACAAGTAGGGCCTCGGGCGAAGGGCCCATACTTTCACCTCGAGACTCCATTTAAACTTTAAAATGTTGATGTGTCCGTCCCCTATTTCAAAGCATTTCTACTTTTTTCATATCTTCAATCGTTCCTTCGTGACAACCTCTCAAGTTTTGAAACTTTTTCACCCCTTTTCAGCCTTTACAATGGGTGTGTATGTGGTCCTTTAGAGTGAATGATGACATCACTAGAGTGAGAGCTCAGAAAAAAATCACACAGTAAATCTTTTTTTAACTTGTCGCTCTGGCCACAATTTTTATGCCACAGACATCATTTTTACATCAAAACGTAGTAAAATTTGTCCTCCCTCTCACAATGTCACTTTGGAAGCCCACAGAATTAAGTTTGGGGGGGCTTTGGAGCCTTGTTCCTCCACAAGTCTCTCTTCCTTCCCCATCTGCCCCCATTCAAAGACGGCTACGGAGTTTTCTCAAGGACCACAAATTTACACATTTCTTCTCAAATGATTGTGCGCTCATTTTTGACTCTCGGGACATGAAAAAATATGTCTCTCTAATGCCCACGGTCATGGCTTTCTGAAAATGTGCTCAGCTTTTCTCTCCGACACACGGTTTTGACAAAAATGGCAGTTGTTTGACGTCTTCTCCTTCTGGTTTCTTCTACTGATTTGACAGTTAAACCAAGTATCTGTCGCAGCTGTGTGCTTTGTTGCGGCTGTGTGCTTCGTTGCCCGGCAACGCTCTGACCCTACTCCCCTCCCCCCCCTCCCCCCTGCTCCCTCCACACAGCAACAGCCCTTCACACAGCTGAGGCTTAGGTTATTCAAAGTTTTTAGTAGGTTTGGGAATTATAAAATAGTCATTTAAATCCCGGCAGACTCCTGTGGCACTCTCAAATTTTCTGCAAGGAAATTTTCTAGTTATTGTTGTTGTTGTTATTATTATTATTATTATCCATCCATCCATTATCTATACACCGCTTGATCCTCACTAGGGTCGCGGGGGGGCTGGAGCCTATCCCAGCCAACTTAGGGCGAAGGCAGGGGACACCCCGGACAGGTCGCCAGTCTATCGCAGGGCCACACTTAGAGACAGACAACCAAGCACACTCACACTCACACCTACAGACAATTTAGAATCACCAATTAACCTCAACATGTTTTTGGACTGTGTGGGAGGAAGCCGGAGAACCCAGAGAGAACCCACGCTGCACG
>NW_007579379.1:119652-130861 GCF_000690725.1 Stegastes partitus | reverse complement strand
TGCAGCCCCATTTATATACATATATATATATATATATATGGCCCTGCGATGGACTGGCGACCTGTCCAGGGTGTCCCCTGCCTTCGCCCTAAGTCGGCTGGGATAGGCTCCAGCCCCCCCGCGACCCTAATGAGGATAAAGCAGTGTATAGAAAATGGATGGATGGATGGATGGATAGAGAGAGAGAGAGAGAGAGAGAGAGAGAGAGAGAGAGAGAGAGAGAGATGGCATGCCGTTTGGGAAATTAGATATATAATGAAAGTCTGAATATACAGTCGTATGAAAAAGTTTGGGCACCCCTGATCATGTTGTATAAGTAATTATTGCACACTTTCTGTAAATTCCATAAACCTCATTTCAATTGCTGATCCGAACAACCAATGATTTATAGGGAAAAGGAAAATCTTGAAAATGATCAGGGGTGCCCAAACTTTTTCATACGACTGTATATAATGAATCTCTATGGGTTTCCATAAAGATGGCAGTGCGCATAGACACAGCGGCTCCTTCAGGAGACCGCAAGAGTGAAAGTTTTGCCTATCCCAGACGCTCATTCTGCAAAATTTACAGCTGAGAGACTTTGCTGAACATCAGGGCAATGAACGTCGCAAAAATTGTGGCGATTGGTTGTAATTTGGACATACTACACTAACACGGAGTCCGATCGGAGACTACGCCGGCAGTTACCAGAGAGAGAAGGAAGCGCAACCGGTACAAATATAAACAAAGGAGGTTCAAACAGTTTATGGAGAGGGTGTGAGGAGTCCCTGACAATGTTCACTGTCCCTCAGCAGCTCCCCAAGGGTAAAGAGCTGGTCCACTGTTCCACCACCAGGACAGAATCCACATTGCTAGTCCTGAATCCGAGGTTCGACAATTAGTTGGAGCCTAGAGTAAACTTTCCTGGGGAGGCTGAGAAGTGTGATGCCCCGACAATTGGAACACAGTCTCCGGTCCCCCTTTTTGAAAATGGGAACCACCACCCTGGTCTGCTACTCCACAGGCACTGTACTCGACACCCACGTAACACTGAAGAGACGTGTCAGCCATAACAGTCCAACAAGCCTTCAGCATCTCAGGGCGAATCTTGTCCACACCTGGCGCTTTGCCACCGAGGAGCTTCATAACTACCTTATCACACAGTGCTTAACAAAGTAAGGTATAGACCTTACAAATTTAAACAGCTAAACCAACACGGACTGTACCCAACTGAGCCCCGCGGGGCCCCAAAGCTCGGCCACCAGATGCTCCCCGGCGAGTCCCCCCTGCCCCCCAGAAGGGGGCCCTTACTCCCTGTTCCAGGTGAGGTGGCAGCTATCGTTGTTGCGTTCTTCATCAGGGTCTCTGAATGAAGAACCCCTGGCCCCTGGTAGGGAGACCCTTCCAGGGGCCAGGGACATCCATCCATCCATTATCTATACACCGCTTAATCCTTATTAGGGTCGCGGGGGGGCTGGAGCCTATCCCAACCAACTTAGGGCGAAGGCAGGGGACGGGCCAGGGACATGCCATATATATATATATATATATATATATGTAGTATAAATGGAACCACAAGCACAGATGCTGTCTATATTCAAAGTGTACATTGGTCAGCACACAGGGAAACCGTGAATAATTGGACTTTGAGACCAACACTAAGGCTTACACTACTCAAATGAAGCTATCTTTAAAAATGGTAACAAACAAAAGGGGGATTTTAGTGGATAATTTCCTCTGTGTTACAACCCTCACACTGGAGCTCAGTATGGGAGTACTGTTCTTAGACATAACAAGACTTTTTGTACTAAAAAGACTGTAAAATACCAACCTGATTATACATCCTTGTAGATCTCAGACTGCTGAAACCATATCTACAATCTATTATTTTGAAAATGTCTTGTAGAACACTGAGCAATTGACACCAATATGTAATTTAAGGAAATATCACGAAGTGTTCTCTGAAACGCCTAAATGATAATGTGTTTTTAATGAGCTCTGGGATGATTTTCAACCTATTTTTAGCATTTTCACAGACATAAATTGTCTATAACATTGTTCCACACAAATCCACATTTCTTTCTTATTCTTCAGAAAAACTACAGGGAAAAAAAGCCTCACAAAATTATACAGTTCTTGTATGTAAATGACAGACTGAAAAGTCTAATAACTTACTTTGGGGACTTCGAGCCATAGTGAATCAGTCTATTAAAAAAAAAGTTTCTATGGCCAAACCACTGAAAGCAAAAAGCACTCTACTCATAATTCAAGTCGAATTTGTCATAAAAGAGTTGATGGCATTGGAACTATGAAAGAAGAAGGCCTAGTACTTACATACTGAGACTTGTCAAGTGATGCTATGCTAGCTGTTTTTAAGTTGTCCAGCAGAGCGGAGTCAAAGTCCTGCAGTCCAGCGCTGGAATGGACGACTTTGTCCTTCACGAAGATACTGACTGCCCGAAGCATGAAGGAAACAAACAGATGCATGTGGATGTAGTTTCTGGTGCAGTGAAGGCGCCTGCCAAGAAAACAAAAATGTTCCGTTATAAATTAATAGTTAGAGTTCGATAAAGAAAATCAAATCCAAACCAGCAGCATATGTGTAGAGGGATGTAAACAAGAGGTTTGACTCACATAGATCCTATCTGGCCTGAAGTTGAAAGTGCCATGCGCAAAAGCATTTTGATAAGAGAGGGAGTCCCAGGTTAGAAAGATTAAAAGCCTTCATTATTGATTATAGGGGTAATTGTGGTGACACTACTGGTTGATTGGAGCCCAAGGCTTTAATCCTATGTCGTCATCTTTCACCCTACATTTTTACTAACGATAAGGGCTGATAAAAAATTTACACATGTAGCATCTATCAGAAAATACATGTAACCAGTTTTGTACAATACACTGTACTCATGCACCTCTGCTGCAACAGGAAAATGAGTTGAGGAATAACAAATGAATAGAGCAGATGATTCCTCCATGATCCTATTTCTGTTTCTGTCTGAGGAAGTAAAACCACAGAGGCAGCACAAGCCTGTCCAGTACATCATCACATCATCAAGACACAGAGATGGAATTCAACTTTTTCCCAATACACAGCAATTTAGCAGTAAAGAAATTGTTAGTGACTCTGTAACCTGCTTCAATGGATGTATAAGGTTCCAACAGTGACACAGCGTGGTCCTTGCAGAATCTACTAACAGAAGCCAGCACAGCACCAAGATTATATCTGTCTTAGTAAGCTCTAAGATGTGTTTTGCTGTTCACAGGGACTGTAGAAGCATTAGAAACTGTTGGGGTTTGCAGTTGCTTCCATCTATTTAAACATACAGTATATTTTCATTCGAAGCAGTACTAGTGTTGCTGCTGCTGCATCTTATAATTATGGTGAAAAAGTCTTGCAACCTCACATTCAATGAGAGGCTAATCTATCTTAGGGGGCTAAACATGATGACAGTGAATTTACTCAACAGTTGCAGTCTGTTCACATGCTTGACTGAAGGTAAAGTTATATGATTCATTTATTGTTAATTGGCTCTTATGAATCAGTTAATCACTGTAGAGAGCACTGTGTGGCAGCTATATTTGCAGAAAGTGCCTGAAGAAATATGTAAAGAGGATGTTTCTCCTCCACCTTGCTTATTTTTCTGACATACTTTGCTGTAATGTGCTCATACTGTGTATTCTCTGTGTTGCTTTAGATAACATGGATATTACTAGACTGCTCAGCACTTTGGTAACCTAAATGTTAACTGTGATTTGCATAGGTTAATGTACTGCAGCTTGATTATTGAAGGTTTACTTTGGGTAATGCACTATTTACAGTGTCAGTATCTCTACAGAGAGACACAGAGAGCAGAAATAGGTGTGGGGGGTTGATAAAGAACCGAAATCAAAGACTTGTAAGCTGCCTTTTGATGTCAACCACAAAAGATATGCATTTGTCAAAAGGTACTAAGATTGCTCTTTGAAATTTTAGCTGCCAATAAACCAGAAGATGTGCTCTATTTAAAGTTTTCCTATTTACAAATGCACCTCTGATCACTTCAGGTGCTTTCCTTTCTGGAAAGTTGACATTCTTGACTTAACTTTGTACTTTCATCTCTCCTAATCAAATGCTGCAACCCACTCACAAAGATGGCGATATTCAAATCAGGAGACAGTTTGCTTTCACATCATCAAGGGAGTATTCAGTAATAGTGACAGTGTTCATTATGAAGGACTACTTTTAGATATATGAAAGATACATCTAAAAAATAAAAATAAAAAAAGGTTTCTTGTGATCTCACAGTCATTATTCTCCAGCTGCTTTAGCTTGTGTGAGACACCCGAGTTGCTTATAAGGATTTTTCAATATAGCTAAAACTGTGGTACACATTCACTGTTCATAATATTATTAAATAAGCTGTGGTTATCAACAGAACACTTTAATTTTTGTCATAAATGTTTCAATCTGTCTGTCACTGTCTGCTGTCTCACCCTCCCAAGCTCTAATTGTTAAAGCCAGGCCACTCCAGTTAAGTGGGCTTCTGTATTACATAGCTTCAAGTAGGCAGGGATTTCCAAAAGATTTTTGAAGTGGTTAGGATTGTTACAGCTACTATAAAACACTCTAATTAATCTGGAGAGCCTAGTGGAACTGCAAAATTACACGCATTTGAAACAGTGGCCTTCTATCTCATTGCATCTCTTTTAGTCGCATGTGGAGCAATGCTTTCATCAACATCAAACCTTTGATTTTCATAACTGAATAAATTTTTAAAAATTAAATATTTTATTCCTAAAAATGAAAATCATCTTTACTCATCTTTGACAGAGCTGATGTGAAGTGATCTATCAGCATTACTTTTAAATCCAGTCATGTACAGACACAAATTGATGAGTCACATAATTTGTGGAGAAACAAAAAAGCAAGATCTAAGATCACACAGCATACAGGGTTCAATATTCAGGGCACAGATCTTTTTTCAGACCAATTGTTTTTGCTCTGTCTCCAGTTTCCAGTAAATTAAAGCAGCGCTCATTTGTTGCTTTGATTTTATCTGACTAGTAATGACAACAATAATTGTATGAGTCCACAATTTATTTATAAGTTCCCATGAAATTTAGGGAGAGAGCAGAGAAGAAGCTCTGACTAAAACAACATTTATGTTACATCTGTATTCAGTAACAGGGAATAGCTTACTCGCCATATTGATATATATGATTGAATTTCCCTTCTGGGATGAATAAAGTATTTTTCATTTTCATTTCATTTTCATATACACTGAATTCTATTCTTTCCTGTAGACAATTTTCTAATTTTGCATGTTCTTTTTACCTTAGCAGTTCACTGGGAATAATAACTTTGAAGTGCACCAGTGAAACTCTCTCAATTCCCATTTTGGCAAAACCAAGAAGGAAAGCATTACTGGCTACTCATCCAGTTCTATCACCACCATCCCAAACGTGCCATATGTGTTACCAACCTTAAAGATGTAATTTTGCAATAACCAACAACAGGCATGAGTGTACAAATGTCCCTATTATGTAAACCTGACAAACAGAAACACGACTACACTTACCACAGATTACAGTTGATACTGAAATTGCATACACTGAGCATTATTTGTATTTGTAGTTTGCCAGTGACTTTAAGAAATTTCATCAGCAACCTCTCGGTACTTCCTTGTTTTATATTCTCCACTGAGGTGTTTATGAAGACATTTTTGTTTTCTATTTCTTATACTGAAAAAATGTGGAAAATCTGCAAAAATGGAGCACTGCTCACTCCTCCACTTTGTGGTGTGCTTCCCCAACCACAAGATAATGTATTAGCTACATAGACTTGATAGAGGGGTGACTTGCTAATGAAGCTGCAGTACTGAGCATGAAATTGAAAGGATATTACATTCTGCTGGATGCCAGACCTGTGCCACATCCATCAGCAGCAGCATGAATAAGTAACTAAACAAACTTCAGACGTGCAAAGCAATTTTATTGCAACCCATGGTCGTATTATTTATTCATTGATTCACATTCATTAATTATCGTGTTGTTGGAGTCAGTTTGTAAATGTAATGCAAAACCAGTCAGATTTCTAATGTGCTTCCAATCACACATGATTACACAAAGTGGACATACAGGTTGAGGTGTGTAGCTATTCTGGTGTGCAGTGTTATGACTTTGCACTGTGGATAAAGGTTAACCTACTACTGGCTTGCAAGGGCAAATAGCTTCAGCTTTTTTGTGATTTCTTAAGGCTGTACTTGCATGACCATGTTATATGTTGTGAAATTAGTAGAGCTGGAGCCGAATAACCGAATATCCGAATTTTCGGGTGTTGTGCTGGCATCCGGATAGCAATTTTGATCTCCAAATATTCGGCCACCGCCACCTGCCACCTGCCACCCGCCACCCACCACCCACCACCACCACCACCTGCCACCTGCCACCCGCCACCCACCACCCACCCACAGATATTAGGCTTAAGAATTGCTATGTGGTATTTCAGTGAACTGCTCTATTAGACCTAAATGTCTTTGTCAAGTAAAAAAGGAATCAAAAAATTCTTCTGAGTTTTAAAAATGGTATATATGAGGTTACAAAATCTTTTCATCAATAGCAACCCTGCACTGTCTTCTGTATGTGCTTTAAATTAACAGCAGTGACACAAAGTGATACAAGGTGTGCAAAATGAAAATATAGCTTCAAGTTGCACTACTTTGCAAATGGCAAGCTATTTTTAGGATGTCCAATGTTTAGATTTCTATTCTTTGTGAGCACATCCTTCATGTCCATTATGCATGCAACAGTGTGGGACAACAGCGTCAACCAACAACACACTCCAAGTTGAGTGTTCGGCATTCTGGAAGTTTTAAGTCCACTTAATTCTGCAGAATTGTCATTTTGTCATTTTTGCATACAGTACAATACATCCGCTACACAGGATTGCAAATACTAAGTAGCAGCAGGACAGTTGGGACACAAATTTAGCCATCACAATGAAAATTACAATGTCAGCCTGCCTGGGACTTTTCAAACGCAGCTGGATAACCTGTAAAGTGCAGGGCTGTCAGGAAATTAAACGCTGCTGTTGTTTTGATGTTCTGGCAACAAATGCTTTTCAGAGTACATGACAGGATGTGAAAATGCAGACAGAAGAGGAGACTAGCTCCTGCTGCTCCTTAGGCTCATGTGATTTATAATACAGTTTGTTACAAAAACAACACACCACTTAAGCAAGAAAAGCTCCTCTCTTACCTGAAGTATCCAATAATCATGATGGCCACTAACAGAAAACTGAAGGACACAGCATAGCCAATGGTATACATGACATACAGCCGCTCAAAGAAGCCTTTCTGTGAACATAGAGAGAAATATTTGTTATTCAGTCAACCCTTTCTCAGAATCACAAAATCCACACAAGCATGACTCACAGTAGCAAGGATTAAAAGGGCAGTGCAATGGAAACTAGAAGGTTCTCATAAGTGAAGTTTTTGGACTTCAGGTATAAAGAGAGGACATGTGTCAGCAATCCTTAATGCCGGACAAATGAAGGGCTTTAAATACAAAGTACAAACTCCTTCAAGAGTCAAGTGTCTGAAATCTAAGATAATGCCACTGTTTTTAAGTAACGGTCAGACTCAGAGCAGCCAGATGGCTGGCCTGATACTGCGAACCAAAGATGGCTTTAGCCCTCTGCCGAGTAGTATTTTAAATTTTCACAAACATTTTCAGG
The DNA here is from genome assembly GCF_000690725.1 of Stegastes partitus. NCBI lineage: Eukaryota > Metazoa > Chordata > Actinopteri > Pomacentridae > Stegastes > Stegastes partitus. The sequence continues at coordinate 123,168 of NW_007579379.1, read as the reverse complement.
TCCTGTAAAGCATCTATATGTTTAGTGTCTACATTCTGGCAAAAGCTTTTTTTTTTTTTTTTTTTTTTAATCAAATAGTTTGAGTAATTCATCACAAGAAAAAGAAAACCTATCCAGGCAGATGCTACTTATGAGGATACAACACAAATACTTTCTTAGATGTGGTTTTCATAGATTATTACAGAGGCAGGAAATTTCCAAAACACAATTATGCAACAAGAAGCTGTCCACTATTCTAAAATTTTGTCTGATAATTCTTCTAAGATAAAACAAACAAACAAACACACACACACACAAAGAGAAGCTCTAGGAATGAACTGCGAACTTGTCATGCTCATTGTCATGCAGTCTGTGATGAAAGGTCAGAAGTTTACACAGCATTCATATTAAGGCATAATAAGCACGAAGAAGTAGGAGCTCGTGCTGTACAGAATGAGGAGCTGCTTGGCTGTTAAACAATCTTGTGGCAAGATGTCAATTTTTAGCTCTACGTTACAAACCACATGGTGTCTGTACATAAGATGAAATACACGCTGCTACCAGCAACTGATATATTTTTTTCAAAGAACGCCAGTCACTACTGCTACATATGAAAGAGTCTGTAGGTATACAGCGTGTATGAGTCAGACAGGAATAGGTGGTTAACCAGAGCAGCTGCTGCAACAACGTTTCCCAGCCATACTTACTCTTGCTTCCTCGTCGCTGAAAGGCTGAAGAAAATGTAGACATTCTGAGTAGTTGGTCCATGTTTTGTTCCACTGGTCTACAAATACCCAGGAACCATTGACATCACACTTTCTGTAAGCATGTCCTGTAAACACATACATGATCTGAACATGAACAACACATTTCAGAAAAATTTGGGTGCTTAAAAACAAAGAATTTTATACAAAACATATAAACAGCTTCACAATAATCCTACACTGGTATTCTGTATTTTGTTCTCAGGAAACAGTATTTGGGGCACCTGTCTTTCAGGCATATAAAATCAAATTTATAGGTTAAATTTACACAGGTGATGGAAAACTTTTCACAGTAAATCCCCAAATTACTCAAATCCATACCAAATTTAGATTTATAGTGAATTATTATTTAAGAAATTGGACATGACATAAAGAGGTGACAAAAGGCAGTAAGACATTGTGTCGGAGACATTGCTGTTAAATTTGAACTACGGTATTTCTATGTCTCTAACATCAAGATCAGGTCAACACTCAATGTTGGTATTGTTTTCCGTTAATTACTGTTAAACCTCTTTGGTTGTAGACTGCCTGATGTTGTCCTCTAGAATGTTAATATTTTCCCCTTTTCTTCATGATATTGGTCTGATCTTCATGGTATTTTGACATGAACGAAGCGTATATATATATATATATATATATATATATATACATACAGGGAGTGCAGAATTATTAGGCAAATGAGTATTTTGACCACATCATGCTCTTTATGCATGTTGTCTTACTCCAAGCTGTATAGGTTCGATAGCCTACTCCCAGTTACGCATATCAGGTGATGTGCATCTCTGTAATGAGAAGGGGTGTGGTCCAATGACATCAACACCCTATATCAGGTGTGCATAATTATTAGGCAACTTCCTTTCCTTTGGCAAAATGGGTCAGAAGAGGGACTTGACAGGCTCCGAAAAGTCAAAAATAGTGAGATATCATGGAGAGGGATGCAGCACTCTTAAAATTGCCAAGCTTCTGAAGTGTGATCATCGAACAATCAAGCGTTTCATTCAAAATAGTCAACAGGGTCGCAAGAAGCGTGTGGAAAAACCAAGGCGCAAAATAACTGCCCATGAACTGAGAAAAGTCAAGCATGCAGCTGCCAAGATGCCACTTGCCACCAGTTTTGCCATATTTCAGAGCTGCAACATCACCGGAGTGCCAAAAAGCACAAGGTGTGCAATACTCAGAGACATGGCCAAGGTAAGAAAGGCTGAAAAATGACCACCACTGAACAAGACACACAAGCTGAAACGTCTAGACTGGGCCAAGAAATATCTCAAGACTGATTTTTCTAAGGTTTTATGGACTGATGAAATGAGAGTGAGTCTTGATGGGCCAGATGGATGGGCCCGTGGCTGTAAAGGGCAGAGAGCTCCAGTCCGACTCAGACGCCAGCAAGGTGGAGGTGGGGTACTGGTATGGGCTGGTATCATCAAAGATGAGCTTGTGGGGCCTTTTCGGGTTGAGGATGGAGTCAAGCTCAACTCCCAGTCCTACTGCCAGTTTCTGGAAGACACCTTCTTCAAGCAGTGGTACAGGAAGACGTCGGCATCCTTCAAGAAAAACATGATTTTCATGCAGGACAATGCTCCATCACACGCATCCAAGTACTCCACAGCGTGGCTGGCAAGAAAGGGTCTAAAAGAAGAAAAATTATTGATATGGCCTCCTTGTTCACCTGATCTGAACCCCATAGAGAACCTGTGGTCCCTCATTAAATGTCAGATTTACAAGGAGGGAAAACAGTACACCTCTCTGAACCGTGTCTGGGAGGCTGTGGTTGCTGCTGCACGCAATGCTGATCATGAACAGATCAAAACACTGACAGAATCCATGGATGGCAGGCTTTTGAGTGTCCTTGCAAAGAAAGGTGGCTATATTGGTCACTGATTTGTTTTTGTTTTGTTTTTGAATGTCAGAAATGTATATTTGTGATTATTGAGCTGTTATATTGGTTTCCCTGGTGAAAACAAATAATTGAAATGGGTATATATTTGTTTTTTGTTAAGTTGCCTAATAATTATGCACAGTAATAGTCACCTGCACACACAGATATCCTCCTAAAATAGCTAAAACTAAAAAAGCCCTGCTCCAACTTCCAAAAATATTCAGCTTAGATACTAATGAGTGTTTTGGGTTAATTAAGAGCATGGTTGTTGTTCAATAATAAAATTAATCCTCAAAAATAAAACTTGCCTAATATTTCTGCACTCCCTGTATACATGTACATATATATACATTTGACGGTAAGAATGGGGTTCTTGAAAGGAAAATGCTTCTTTCACCAAAATGAATGTTACATTTCCTGTGTCCAAGCAACTGTTTTGACCACAACATTGACCTTCTTTGTCCAGGTAATCTTTTGCAAAGGCTCTGGGATTTTTATGTGTCTGTCCTGCAGAAGTGGAGTTCTCTTTGGTGTTCTTCCATGGAAACATGCCTTCTGCAGTCTCTGCTCAATTGTCTGTCTTGAGATGTGGCATTTAGAACTGCTTAGATTCATCAGGGTGGCCTTGCTGGTCCTCCTTGGATTCTTTTTGGCTATTCATACTATCTTTCTTATCAGTGCAAGGCTCACTTTTGATGTCCTGCACACCCCTTGAGATTTTTTACATCAGGGAACTCCTTGTGCTTTTTGACTATACTCTTCTCTTCCGGCTCTCGACGAAGGCGGACGCTTTGTCTCTTGCTCCCTCCCGGCCCTTATCTGCCCTGCTTGCTACTCTTTGTCCTGTGCTGTCTTTGTCTGAATCTATCAGAGCCTCTCTCTGCATTTCACTCC
>NW_007579379.1:56276-119140 GCF_000690725.1 Stegastes partitus | reverse complement strand
CCCCTTTAAATGTTCCACATTTATTTCCAGTAAACTTAACTTTGTATAATTGAAAGTACATATAGTTCTGAAGGAACATTGTTACTTTCAGAGCAAAACTCTGACCACCTCATGACCTCCCGGTGATACTGGGGTGTCATATCCAACAGCCCCCCTTGGAGTGGAGCTCGCTCTGATTGGTCAGTAGTTTCACTTAAAGTCTTTCACCCAGGAAGCATTCTTTCTCTTCCTCTCTTGCGCTCTTCTCTTTTTCCATCGCTCTTGCTCTTTTCCATCTCTTGCGATCTTTCCATCTAGGCTCTCTCTATCAGATAGGAGAGCTGCACACTTTGGTCCAATGTAACAATAGCAACTGCCACACCCTGATCCAACTCAAGCTGAAGGCCTCGTCTCCCAGACGCTGCTGCACCCACCAAGGAAACTGCAAGTATCAAGCTTCTGTCTCTAAACGGGTGTTTTATGATTATTATAATTGGCCTTCTGACCAATATTCCAAATTTAACAGATTATCTGCTGCTTCGGGTGAAAAGACTTAAGTCTCCAAGCCATCACTCTGTTCCACATTAGGTTTTCACACTCATATTTCTCAACCAGTATTTTCATCATTGTTTGTATTTTATATTTTATGTTTGTTGTTGTTATTTGTTTGTTTGTTTAGTTAGTAATAAATGTTTTGTGCGTACACAGTTGTTTCCTGTGTTTTCTATAGCTTACATCCAGTCACTTTACGTATGTGATCTTTAGTTACCTTAAGCTCTAAGTTAATTCCCTTAATTTTATCAAACACTCTTGACTGAGCACCAAGAGTAAACAATTTATTAGAATTATTGTGCTGACTCTGAGATTATATCGCTGGCCGAATAATTCAAAGGTTGGTATTAATAATTTTAATTAATGCAATCACTTGCTTTAGTGTGTGGAAATAAGCACATCTTATTTTCCAAACACCTAAAACCCTACAATGTTGAAGACGTCTACTTAATTGGGATCATGATAACAGGCTTCCTGCTGTTTGGAGCTTGTGGGTTCCTGCTTTATCGCAAAGTTCGGACGACGGAGGCAGCAGTTTTGGCATTTGACAAGCTGCCCGCCATGGAGGGATTGCTTCGGGCTGTCAACTCTCAGACTCAAGCGATATGCGAACTAAATCGCAAAATGGAAGAACTGATTCGCAAGATGGATACCACCTTGGAGCGGTTGAACAGCCCGATCCAGATGTAATGGGCCATCAAATTCGGCTTTTTTGGATCACAGAGAGAACCAGTGGGACTCCAAGGACTGACGGTAAATTGCAGTGTCGGCCTCACCCAAACAATCTTTCTTTATCTTCATTCGGCTCCCCTGCCTCAGCCTTGGCCTTGGAAGGCTGATACCTCTACACTCTCCTGGATGTTATGCAGACAGATGCACAGCCCCTCCCCTACCCTACTCCTTCTCCTGTGAACTTTGTTCTGGACCAGAACTCTTCGAGGTCGTCTCCACGGCAACGGCCGTATCTCGTCACCTGCATCAGACGTCAGAGACACTGTTGAGTCTGGCTGGCGATGGAGTCCATGGACTTACACAAACACATACATGAAGACACACAACACACACACACACCCCTGGACTCAACGCCTTGGTTGGCTCTCCACCCTCCTCTCTCTCCCCGTAGCAGACCAGTATGCTGTGGGCTGATGCGACGCGCCTCGTGGCTGCGTGACGCACCTCGTGGCTGCGTGACGCGCCGTGTGGTTGCGCGCTCCCCCCAGCGTCTGGGCTGTGACACCCTCCCCACCCCAACACCCTTCCCCTCTCCCACATGCAAGTCTTGAGTTTTGTTGTGATGTTTTATCATGTGCTGATGTGCTGAGGTGTTTTTTTTTTTTTTCCCTATTCCCACACTGTGCGCTCCTACTCTCCAACGTCCTCTCCCTCAACAACAAGCTGGACGAGCTGTGTTTGCTGAGAGAAATCCGTTTTAACAGAAACATGGCTCCATGACAACATCCCAGAAGCTGGAGGGGACGACATTATTCTGGTTAGACAGACAGGCAGCTAGCTCTGGGCAGCATCTGTGGCTTCACCATCGTCACACCATCGTGTGTGTCGTTGTGTCCCTGAAGAGGTTTGCCATGTTCAACGTGATGGCGGTGCGCATGGACGCAGCAGCCCCTTCAGGAGACAGCGAGAGTGAACGTTTAGTGTCTTGCCTATCCCAGACGTGCATTCCGCAAAACGTACTAATTAAATGATCCTGAAGAAACGCTCTCTCATCTTGTCTGTACGACTGTGTATGTACAGCAAAATGAAAATAAACTTAATTTGATTAAGCTCATTTATGTAAGTGCCACAATGTTTAACGCTCTCTGAGTAACATACTTTAATGGCAAGCTCACTAAGCTCTTTGGTTTGGCAGGGCAGAAAACATTCTTATCATCCTTTAAGGCCTTTTTCACAGACAAAATTTTGGCATAAACTGTGGCAAAAGTGATTTTTCAGTTTCAGGATCTTGGTCTTGGCATCATTAATGTATTAGCCACATCTGCTTTTTTTTTACTGTGGCATGTTGAAAGGTCTGAGAATTATTAGTACACTGAAACCAGCACCTCACATACTGTACTTTCAAATATAGCTACAACTACGTTTAATCCAATTAGTGCTCTAATTAGCAAAGTGAAAACATCTGCATGAATGTAGCTTTAATACTTTTCCAGTACACACGAAACCAATATTGTTCAAATTTAATAAAATAAGATGTCTCAAAAGAAAGCGTTCAGCTTGCCCATTCCATTTTTATGTTTCAGATTTTATTTGTAAATCAAGTCATGCAGGAAAAATACTAGTGTCACAACATGCTGAAAGCTAAAACATTGTAAATTCATCTCTGCTTTTAAAGGCTCTTGCAATCCAGTTCTCAGTGTTGGTGATGGTACATTTACAAATAAACAAACTGTTCACCATTGTGATTGAAGTCATAGATGTAGGATGGGCAGGGAACCTTGGTAACCAGCCCAGGGGAGCCATGGGGCCAACAGATAAGACCGTCCCAGTCTGGGGGGCACACCTCATCTGCAGCGAGAAGAACAGAAAGTCAACATCATCTGGTAGCTGGTCACTGATTATTTTTGCTAAGAGACTGAATCATTACATTTTTATTTGAGCCATTGTTTATTTAATTTGAATTGGGACAACCAGTCTGACAAAATATTATTGGTTGCATTTAATGAGCTTCAACTTAACGCTTGCCTTATTTCTAGAGGGTTCTTTAACAAATTACATATAATTACAGAACTGATGTGAAATGTATTCTGATCATGAAAATGTGTCTTGCAGCCTCATATTTTGTGATTTTTTTTTTAAAACAACCACTGAAACAACCTTTAATAAGTCTTATGATGATATGCTGCATTGACTATGCATTACCAGCAAAACATAGACATTGTTAATTTTACAGAAGAGAGGAAATGCCTGGGCCTGTGTGGAGTTTGCATGTTCTCCCCATACAGCATGGGTTCTCACCGGGTTCTCCAGCTTCCTCCCACAGTCCAAAGATTACTTACTTGGTGATTCTAAATTATCCGTAGGTGTGAAGGTGAATGTGCTTGTTTGTTTATGTGTTGCCCTGCGACTCACAACCTATCCAAGGTGTCCCCTGCCTTCATGCAAAGTCAGCTGGGATAGACTCCAGCCCCCCCCCCCCCCCCCCCCCCCCCCACAACCCGATTTAGTGGTGTATAGATACTAAATGGGTGCTTATTTTAACTATGATTAGGAAATAACTGGTCAATACAACATGTTGTTTGTCTATGTTGGAGAGGAACAGTGTTTATGGCTGCTTCATTCTGTCACACACTGTCATGCCGTGATGAAAAGGTTGCAGTCACATAGAGGGGCAAGTCGAAATAATTCAAATACTGGAATAATTCTTGTTCACATTTTCAGACAGCTTCTCCTGGTAACAAGAGCAATATCTTCATTCAGACATTGGAGGGGATTGTGGTGGATAGAAAATCCATCTGATTAACTGGTATATTTGTGGTGAGTCAGAGTATACAGTTTTCAGCGACCGTTTTTAACCTGGTTGAACAAAAAGCAAAACTTTCTGAATAGAGAAATACTACGAGATGCACTGGACAAATAGGCGTTAAACTGACCCTTTAAAGGTCACATATGGTGAAAATCTGTTTAAATTGTGTTTTGTCCTTGTTCCACTTGAAAGTATAATATAGATGTTAAACGGAAGACATTTACTTCTGCCATTCCTCAATGCTCCCCTCAACTGTTTAGCTGCCCAACTTCACAAGTGAGTAACAATTCAAGCCAGGTGCTATGTAACACCGGACTATCCAGCTCAAAGACTCACATATATTCTTCCGGAAGAGGGACCAATAGCAGCAGCTCAATGGTTTTTAGAGAAAAACAGCCCATTTAAGAACAGATCTAAAACCAGGAGTTATACAGTCACGGTTAAATGAACTACCTTTGCAGTATTTTGAGGTGAAAAACTGAAAGACACACTGTGTAAATGTCATGGCTGCTCCAATGAAGCTCAGCATTCAGCTACAGAATTTTAATTGAATTACAAACAATTTTTCCTTACAAACCTGTAATCTGTGAGTATCAGCTGACCTGTTGAATATGTAGAAGAACAAAGAGCACTTTTTACCGCCAGATCATAACTGGTCCGGTGTTTATGAAGTTACTGTTGCTGTGCCACGTCTAAACGCACATATCACTCTTCATTTCAAGAAATATTTTTTCTTCATCTTTTAATGTTCCTGCTGCCATGTGATTCTCCAGGCATTTACATAAGCGGTGGGCAGCAAACAAGCCCTAAGTGGGTCTACTATTATTTCTTAAAATTCACAAATTACATACATTGACACCTGAATGACCTCATTATAATACTTAGAAATTGATGGAACACATTTCAGATCTGCCTTACTCACATCAACAGCTATTTTTCGACAATATGTTGTGTGGCGGATGCGACATGAGAAAGACGTGAAAGATGTGAAATACATGAAAATTGATTTGTGATGTTGGAGATCTCTATGTGAGCACATCTCTGTTGACTGAAGGCACACAGACTAGGGCTTTTGTACTCGCAAAAAATTGTGTTAGGGAACAACCTGTGCAGAAATGTAAATAACAGGAAATACTGTAAACCGCTGTTATATATACATATATATACACACATGCATATACATTTGCTACGGGATGGTTCAAAGACTCATGTGCGAGGCAACATAAAATGGCAGACAGGCAGTTTAAACAATAACAATTTATTGCTACACACAGGAAAATAAGTACAAAACTCAAGGAGGTTTGCAGGCAGGGCAAACTACACCTATTAGTGGTTGGCTGAACAAAAGAACTAAGACACGGACCCGGGTTCGGTACCACCGAGTCGGGAACCGGGAAACCAAAACTAGACTAAACAGCGGAGCAACTAAAAGAGAACACCATAAGGTGCTAACGAGGAAACTCAATAACCGAAAGGGCTAGCAGACAAAAGCCATCTATAAAGCTAGCGCTACACACAGGCAGGCGGACGTAATGCAAAGCTTGAATAAACACAAACAGAAAAGGCTAGCAGACAAAAAGCTATCTCTAAAGCTAGCACTACGCACAGACTGGCGGACTTAATTCAGAGCGAGGAGATACCGAACATACGGACAGGCAGACTAGAGAGGGGAAGCAGGGAGGAGGATAGGTGGTGCAGAGGGGTTGGCGTTGCCGCGGCGGCAGTGGAGAGGCAGACGGAGACCAGGAGCGGACGCCAGGGAATCCAGAGAGGGAAAGGTGAGCGGAGCTGGTGCTGGTGAGCTGACGGAGCTGCAGTGGTGGAGCGGCGTCAGAACAGACGAGTGGATGAGAGCGGGCAGGTGACAGGTGGAGAATCCGATTCCTAATGGCAGGAGTGGAATGGTGATGGTGGCAGAACCGGTGAATGGTTCGACGGCGTGGCGCTGGAGCATTGTCTGGCCGGAGCCGAAATACCAGCAGACCGGAGGTCGCAGCTGGAGCGGACCAATCCCCACGTACCAATCAGCAGATTGGTAACCAGACACACCTGCAAGTCTAAGGATGGCCTGGAGGCCGGTCAGGCAGGCGGGGCTGCTCAGGAGGACGGCCCGGAGGCCGGTCGGGCAGGCGGGGCTGCTCAGGAGGACGGCCCGGAGGCCGGTCGGGCAGGCGGGGCTGCTCAGGAGGACGGCCCGGAGGACGGTCGGGCAGGCGGGCAGGAGTGGGCCGGAGGACGAGACGGAGACCCTCGGGCGGCCGAGCAGGAGGCCGGCGACGGGCGAGACGGAGACCCTCGGGCGGCCGAGCAGGAGGCCGGCAACGGGCAAGACGGAGACCCTCGGGCGGCCGAGCTGGACGCCGGCGACGAAACCCATTGGGAGGTCGGCGACGGAAGAGATGGAGACCCTCGGGCGGCCGAGCTGGAGGCTGGCAACGGATGTCACTGAGGCCCTCGGGCAGTCCGGCTGGAGCCCGGCAGCGGAACCCATTAGGATGCCGGCGACGGATAAGACTGAGACCCTTGGGTGGTCGGACTGAAGACTGGCGGCGGGATCCCTCGGGAGGTCGGACTGGTGGCCGGAGACCGAGACGGCAGGATCCCTCGGGGGACCGGACTGGAGGCCTGAACAAAAGAAATAAGACACGGACCCGAGTTCGGTACCACCGAGTCGGGAACCGGGAAACCAAAACTAGACTAAACAGCGGAGCAACTAAAAGAGGACATCATAAGGTGCTAATGAGGAAACTCAATAACCGAAAGGGCTAGTAGACAAATGCTATCTATAAAGCTAGCGCTACGCACAGGCAGGCGGACGTAATGCAAAGCTTGAATAAACACAAACAGAAAAGGCTAGCAGACAAAAAGCTATCTCTAAAGCTAGCACTACGCACAGACTGGCGGACTTAATTCAGAGCGAGGAGATACCGAACATACGGACAGGCAGACTAGAGAGGGGAAGCAGGGAGGAGGATAGGTGGTGCAGAGGGGTTGGCGTTGCCGCGGCGGCGGTGGAGAGGCAGACGGAGACCGGCATCGGAACAGACGAGTGGATGAGAGCGGGCAGGTGACAGGTGGAGAATCCGATTCCTAATGGCAGGAGTGGAATGGTGATGGTGGCAGAACCGGTGAATGGTTCAACAGCATGGCGCTGGAGCATTGCCTGGCCGGAGCTGAAATACCAGCAGACCGGAGGTCGCAGCTGGAGTGGACCAATCCTCACGTACCAATCAGCAGATTGGTGACCAGACACACCTGCCTGCGTGCTGGGGAGCTAGAGAGAGAGCCAGAGAGAGAGCCAGAGAGAGAGCCAGAGAGAGAGCAGGGCAGGGGCGGAGGCTGCAGGGACATGACAACATTTGTTTTTTGTAAGTTTACTGACTATGGCTTGTATGTGTCTTTTATTTGCAACAACATATTCTCACAGTCCCACTGCCACTTCAAGTTAGGTCTGCAATGTCACATTACAAGAAAGCAGAACTGTACATGGCTTCACTCTTAACATTTAGGACACCGTTCCCCCAGCTCCAGCCCATTTGGAGACTGCTTACTTTGTCAACTTCACACAGCTGGCCAATCATAGCATAAAGTGTGTTTGACTAACTGACATTTTGATAATGCCTAGTTCCACTGACGGAAAGGTGTAGGCGATGTGTCTGTTGTTTGCTATTTGATAGAGCACAGAAATATTATCTTCTATATTCTGCCAAATGTAATGAATGCGAAATATTCATATTTGTCAGCAGAAAGCAGGAAGTCTGAATGTTAAAGAGTTGAAAATCACCAAATAAGGACAAAAGCAATTCTAAAAGTCTGAATTACAAAAAAAAAAAAAAACAGCTTCCAGTGTCTCCAGTGTGAATTTTCCTGAAATATGTTTCAATGCTCCCAATTTCCTCTCAACATAGCTTTGTAAACTTAAAAATGAAAGAATGTTAACTACGAAATAAAATCTTAAACATTTCACATTATTATGGTTATATACTGCATATCATAATATTTAGTATGTTCTTCCATATGGCAGCATGTGCACTCACAGCTTAAAACATGGAACACAGTGCATATGCTAATTCCTGGTTCTACACTGTTTTTGTTTTTTGTTTTGTTGTTGTTGTTTTGTTTTTTTAATCCTTTTCTTTTTGCCAGAAAAAGTGCTAAACAGAAACCAACAGATGTACCCACAGTCAAAGAGCACAAGTCCAGTGAATAATGTGAAAACTACTTATGGACTCTTATGATGAATGGGAGCAAAATGAGATGCTCCAAAAGTGAAATCTGCTGGTTCATCTCCTCTCTGCTCTCCCTGAAAACTTACTTAAACACTGGACCGAGCATTTCATCATGAAGACAAATAATCAGGATGGTTACAGAATTAAATCCAGTGTTTCCTCCAAGGAGCTGTGGCGGCGTAAACAAATGACACTAGACTGCAGATTTTACTTTTACAACCTATTTATTGAATGGCCAGTTGAAAATGCCTTTTTAAAGGCTGACTGTACAAATTTTAAAAATAAAAAACAAAACAATGACATTAAATAAATAAAAATAAAAATAAAAAATAATTTCTTGATGGGGCTGTAGAATCAATGGCAAAGTTTGCACCCAGGCTCAAAACAATTAATTTTTCTGGGTTTTTTATGGAAGCGCTCCAAGGGTCTGTTGTGGGGAAATTCTCGGAGAGGTAGCCGCTGATGCTCAGTAGCGTATATGATGCAAGCTGATCCCCTGCAGCTTGTTTATCAAGTCAGTCTTCACCTACAAATAGAAACAATATTGACATTGTTTCTCTCAGTTTCCTACACCCTAATCATTTAAAATTGTTTCTAGTTTGTGTCTGATAATATATTAATAAATGTCTGCTGCTGTCCACTGCTCCTCCCTGTCTAATGTTAATTGTTACAAGTGTTTCTCAAATAGGGTGCGATGCTGGGGGGGCGCGTCTGACCCCGGGGCAGTGTTAATTTTGTCAACGAAAACTCAAACGAAAACTTTTAGTTGACAATCCATTTTTCCGTGGCTAATTTGTGACGACAATGTAAATTTAAGAAGTACTGACAACAAAGCCTAAAACGATATCTCTGTTCATTATCAATTGACGAGTAAAGACGTGATGAAAAAGATGATGCTGGCCTGCTGAACAATCTAGATTACAACCATCTTCTATGCAGCCAGTGTTTCTCAAAGTGTGTGGCGCCCCCCGGATTCACATTTTAACAGCCATCACAGTTTGTCTAAAAACATGATGGCCAGTGGTATGAATATTTAAAATGCGCTCAGCTCGTACAAAAGTCCGTTCATTAAAAAATATTACAAAAAAAAAACTCTGCTAAAAACTCTGCTAATAGAAGACTTTTCAACTTGGGCAAATTAGTGTAGAACTCACTTTCCACTGTTTTCCAACAAATGTTTGGTCGCTGACCTGTCAGAGACACTGCCCTGCAGACACCTGGTAACATCTACCGGAGCAGCATGTGAGGCGTTCAGGGAACATCGGTAAAATGTAGCATCTACCGGAGCAGCATGTGAGGCGTTCAGGGAACATCGGTAAAATGTAGCATCTACTGGAGCAACATGTGAGGCATTTAGGGAATATTAGGGAATATCTGTAAAATGCACCCATGGGCACTTTCAGCGATTTTTTAGCCTGTCTCCAGTTATGACTGGTACTAGAAGAGTATTGGTGACAAAATAAATATATTTTAAGGTTAAAACATTTTACAAATATCTAGTCTTGTATCACTGAAGATCAATGCAACATAACTAAGTTATGCAGAAACAACTATTCATCGGCTGCATGGTGCATTAATAGCTGTGGCAATGCTGAACCAACAAAAATAAGGGAGGAGGGCAACCAGATCATTAGCTGGTGCGACCAATGAAGAAAGTTAGTAGAACCATGCTACCACTGGAAAGGTTAGTCGGGAGCCCTGTAACAGAATCGCAAGAAACCACATCCAACAGCTGAGGATCTCATACTCCCCACTGCTATGGTGTCAACAATGACTGATGAGACTACCATCGCAAAACTCAAGGCTGACTCAAATGATCAGCTCATCATCAAGCTCTGCAGAAACCTGATAACGATCCTGATCATTTGACTCAGGTGTGTTGGAAGAGGGAAACATCTAAAACATGCAAGCTTGTGGCCCTCGAGGACCAGGATTGGACACCCCTGTCCAAGACGACCCTCCTCTGACTCTCTGACCTGGAGCCTGGTGCTGGACGTGACATCACTTTCAAGGTCGTGCTCTCACGAGTAATTAACGTCGTATTAACCTGCCAAAGAGAAGCGACTGAGCTAGTTATCTGTCGTTTACCTTAGTGCTCACGAGTACCGATCCAGTGCAGGACTCTGCTGTAAAGGTAGAGACGTGCCGGTGCGACAATAAAAAATAAAATAAAAAATAAAAAAAATTTGAAGGATTTCAAAGGTGGCTAGGATTTAGGAATGGTGGCCCACCACTCCTAAATGAATGAAGAGGAAACACTGATATCTGTGTCAATATAATCCCAAAACTTTTAAATAGCAAACAAAAACAAGACTTTGGGAGAGAATTGAACACATTGCAAGCAAAAAAAAAAAAAAAAGTCATCCAAAAGGTTAAACTTTGTTGATTATATATCCTTTTGTTTACATTTTACTTTATTATTTTTATCTCATTGGTCAGACTTTTGCCCTCATTGTTGGGGGGTGTACGCATTAAGGCTCCGACGACAGGCTGGAGTGACACACATGCTGCATATGGATACTAAGACCAGTTTCTATGTTTGGGTTAGTGGTGACGGCTCCGTTTCCGCGGCGGCACCGGCAGCTGCAGTATTCGGAGATCAAGTTTGATATCCCGATTCCAGTCAGCTATTTGGGTCCAGCCCTACATATGACATGGTATTGCTTCCACGTGAGCATGCACAAACTTCAGATTCATTCAAATATGCAGAATTGTGTAATTGTTTTACAGAAATATAACTCTGAGTGTAGCTTTTGTACCTGTGGTCCCTGGATCAATGTTGGAGAGGTTCTGGTAGCACTGCATTTTGATTTCATACAGGATGTACATCTGCTCCTGCGCAGAGAGAGACCCATCAAAGCCCATCTGTGGAGTACAATAAATAAGATCAGTTCTGTGACCCTGTGTGCATAAATTACCAACTGCTTGAATTTTTTAATGACATTTGGGACATCTTGCCATCTACCATCTGCTGTGGGATAGGCCAGCAGTTGTGGCTTTCAAGTTGAGGATAACTATGACTGGAAAAAAAACAATGGAAGAAAGCAGCAAGAAGCATTTTGTTGCACAATTCTCATTTCCATGCTCAAATATTGTGAAATTTAGTTCTGGATATATGTAAATATTTGTGTATTTTACCATCGTAGAGCAGATTATTCATGCATTTATTTAATTTGTGATCATGTAATGTTTAGTGTTCATTCACCTTCCATTCCCCTGCTAAATCTGGGACCATGCGGCACTTCAAACATTCTCACCTACAGTATGTGTAACAATATTGTTTTCTAAAATTAGTAGTGACTATTGCAGTCTCACAGCGTTGCTTGTTTGGTTTCATAGACTTGTTATATTACAAAACAATTACAGACTGCTAAATTAATTATTTAGATGGGTAAATTGTTTTCCAGCTAAAGCCCCATAAAATTGGTTTGTTGGACTCAAATTTTTTTTTCACATAACACCAAGCAAACAGCTTTTGGCTTTTATTATCACTTTTAAAATTTTCATATTCAGCCGTGACTCGATTATGCGACACTAAATGTAAAACCTTCTTTTTAAAGTTTTTTTTTTTGCCTTTATTGTACAGGGAATAGGGGGAAGGACTTGCAGCAAGGGGCCATGAGCAGGATTCGAAACCATGGCCACTAGCATCGAGGTCTATAGCCCCTGCACATGGGTCACCAGCTCAACCAGTTGAGCTATAGCAGCAGCCCGTAAAACCCTCTTTTATTTCAGATAGCAAGGCTGTCAGATTGGGGGTGCGCTCCGACAGGGTGGAAGTGGCCAGAGCGCACAGGCTACTGATGCCAGTTTAGTTTGAGGTCACACTTCAGTTTCCACCATCAGTGGCGGCTGTAGTTGTAGGAATATTGGACTACGCGTCCCACAATGCTTTGTACCTACTTGTGGTGAACAACTTTCGGTTACTCAAGAAGAATAACAACATCAGTCCAACATGTCCCGTGTCTTTATTATACATGGTGTCAGAAGTGGTGAACTGCAAGTCTCCGCGGCGTTTTTGGGCGCAGTACACTGCAGCAAACTGGCAGAAGAAGTTTTCGTGCAGTTTATACCGAAAACGACATGCTGATAAGACAAGACAGGTTACTCCGGTGCCAGCTGTTAGCTGCACAAGCGCTGCTAGCATACGGCCCACTCGGCACATGTTGGCAGAAGGAGCAGTGCAGAGAGACAGCGCATCAAACTCCGATCCTGAAAGTGAAGAGGAATCCAGGGATACGGCAGCAGAGATGGCGACCATTGTGCAGTGGACTCCCCCGGAGCCATTTGATTTTGCATGCCCGGCAGAATGGCCAAAGTGGATCAGAAGATTTGAAAGATTTTGCACTGCAACAGCTTTACACAGTAAAACAGAGGAGTATCGAGTCAGTTTCCTCCTGCATGCAATGGGAGCTGTTGCTGCTGATGTTTTAGCAGTTTTACCATTAATGGCTGAGGATAAGAGGAAATATGAAGCAGTCAAAGCAGCATTTGAACAACACTATGTGGAAAAACACGTCATCTTTGAGAGAGCCCAGTTTACCTCCAGACGTCAACGGGATGGTGAGAGTGCAGACTCATTCATCACAGCTGTACGCAAATTAGCAGAAAACTGTGGACTTGGGGTGCTTAAAGAGGAACTGATTCGGGACAGAATTGTAGTTGGAATTAAAGACAAGAGACTGTCAGAACAGCTACAAATGGACTCAGAATTAACACTTGCTAAAGCCATTGAAAAAGTCAGACGGAGTGAAACTGTGAAGAAGCAACAAACAATACTACACAGCAATGTACCCAGATGTGTTTCAGAGTTTAGGCAAGTTGAAAGAGCCCTACCACATAGAGTTAGAACAAGGAGCCATACCTGTAGCTCTTTCTGCCCCATGACGTGTCTCTCTTCCGCTCAGAGATGCAGTTAGGGAAGAGTTGAACAGAATGAAAGAGCTGGGAGTTATTTCAAAAGTCACTGAACCCACAGAGTGGTGTTCGGGCATTGCTGTCATCCCCAGACCAGCTAAAAAGCCACCTAAGATATGTGTGGCTCTCACACCCCTGAATTTGGCAGTTAAAAGGGAACGCCATATTCTCCCAGCAGTGGATCAAACCCTCGCTATGATGAATGACGCCAAAGTCTTCACAAAGTTAGATGCTCGCTCCAGATCCCTCACACCAGAGTCACGGCCCCTCACAACCTTTACCACGCCTTTTTGGAGGTTTCAGTTCAACCGTCTTCTCTTGGGCATAGCATCAGCGTCCGAGCATTTTCAAAGGAGAATGCTGCAGATGCTAGAGGACTTTGAGGATGTAATCTGTCATGCTGACGCTGTGCTTGTGTATCTGTGAGGCAGGCGGGAGCACGACCAGAGATTGCATCGTGTGCTCCAAAAGGAGGGCCTCACTCTCAATGACAAGTGTATTTGCCAAGAATGAGATCACGTTTGTTGGACACAAACTGTGTGGAAGATGTCCGGCGTCTCATGGGAATGGCCAACTACCTCGCCAAGTTCAGTTCAATTCAATTTTATTTGTATAGTACATATTTACAACAACAAGTCATCTCATAGCGCTTAACAAAGGCAGAGACAGAAACACCCAACAATCCAAAACATTTGGATTCCCTATAAGCTTCAGCAGTCCGAAAGCCAGTTCATCCCTCAGCTAGCTGCTTAAGGAGCTGCAAAAAGAGTGAAACGAGTGGATATGGGCAGAGCCACAGGAAACAGCGTTTCAGAAAATAAAAGAGATACTAAGCTCTCCAGAAGTGCTTACTCAGTTCTCAAACACAGCAGATATGAGGGTTGCTGCGGATGCATCGGCATAAGGAATCGGAGCCGTACTCACACAAAAGCAGGCAAACGGCCTGTGGCGACCAGTAACTTACATTTCAAGAGGACTAACAGACACTGAGAGGCGCTATGCGCAAATTGAAAAGGAGGCGCTTGCAGTCACAGGAGCCTGTGAAAGGCTTTCATCCTATCTCATGGGGCTACAGTTCACATTGATCACAGACCACAAACCTCTGGTCCCTCTTCTGAGCAGCAGAGGCTTGGACGACCTTCCTCAACGCATCCTAAGACTCAGGCTTAGGCTGCTCCGCTTCTCATTCAATATCGTCCATGTCCCAGGAAAAAAACCTTGTCACAGCTGACGCCCTGTCATGCGCTCCAGTGGGAGGTCCCTCAGCAGGAGCTCTTCAGCTGGAGAGAGAAGTAGAGGTTTTTGTGGACACAGTTGTCTCCTGTCTCCCTGCCACGGACAAAAGGCTGGAGGAGATAAAGTTAGCACAACAATGGATGAAATGTGTAGAAAAGTGAAGGACTATTGTCATACAGGTTGGCCAGAGACAGGCAAGCTCGTTCCAGATGTCAAAGCATACTGGCAATACAGGATGGACTGACATGTCGGTCACGGCTTCCTCATGAAAGGAGAAAGATTTGTGATCCCACCACCTCTGTATTGCAACATCTGCATGAAGGCCATCGAGGTATTTCCAAAGGCAGGGCCAGAGCTAAGGAATCAGTCTGGTGGCCAGGCATCTCCGCGCAGATAGGCCAGATGGTGGGAGATTGTTTAACATGTCAGAAATACAGGTTACAGAACCATTGTTGTCCACTCCTCTTCCAGACCTTCCATGGCAGATGGATCTTTTTGAGTGGTCAAAGAAACAATACATTTTGATTATAGACTTCTTCTCAAGATATATTGAAGTGGCACAGCTCAAATACACGTCAGCAGAGGTCACAATCAAAGCTGTCGAAGGGCGCCCCTATAGCTCACCTAGTTGTGCAGGTGACCAATGAACAGGGGATTTGTTCCCCAACGCAGTGGTTGTGGGATCAACTCCCACTCACAACCCTTTGCTGCAGGTCTCTCCCCATTCTCCTCCCCCCTTTCCTGTCTATCTCTACTGCGCTAAATAAAGGCAAAAAGCCCCCCCCCAAATTTTTAGTTTTTTTTAAAAAGCTGTCAAAGAGGCATTTGCAAGACATGGAACTCCTGAAACTGTGGTATCAGATAACGGACCGCAGTTTTCATCAGAACAGTTGAAGTAGTTCGCAAAGGAGTACCAGTTCTCACATGTCACAAGCAGTCCCAGGTACCCCCAGGCCAACGGGGAGGCCGAGCGTGCTGTTCGCACTATCAAGGACCTGTGGAAAAAGGACGACTTTAACAGAGCGTTGCTGGCATACAGAACTACCCCACTGGAACACGAGTTTTCACCAGCTCAGTTGCTGATGGGGAGAAACCTCCGTACCACTCTACCTCAACTCACAATCAAGCTGGATCCTAAGTGGCCGGACCTGCTAGCCTTTCGCAAGAAGGAGAAGGGATGGAGGTGCGAGCAGGCAAAACACTACAACCGGAGACATCATGCTAGACCACTCCCAAAACTAGCACCAGGACAGAAAGTTTGGATTACTACTAAGGGACTACAGGAGAAGTCGTTAGACCCACCAAAACTCCCAGATCCCATGTGGTACAGACCGACAGGTGTGTCCTGAGGAGGAACAGGAGGCACCTTAGACCTACAGTGACTATTACAAGATCTGGTTGAGTTGTGAGACCTCCTAATAAATTAGATATGTAAACGATGATTCTAATATTGTTAAAAACAAGAACGTTTGCTATGTTGTCTAAGCATTTGTTAAAATGTTAAAAATGAGTATATACAGCACTTTAATGTTTAAGCTGTCACTTTATATATGTTTACCTGACGAAGCACAACTTCAGCTAAAAGAAGGAGGTGCAGTAGTAGGTATATTGGACTATGCGTCCCACAATGTTTTGTACCTACTTATGGTGAACAAATTCCGGTTACTCAAGAAGAATAACGATATCAGTCCACTGTGTCCCGTGTTTTTATTAAACAGAGAGTGACATTCTTCATGAATATGAGGACTTTTTCACTGGATTAGGCTGCATACCAGGAGTGCACCACATCAAGACAGATCCAGATGTTACTCCAGTTGTTCATGCACCCAGGAAAGTTCCTGTCGCACTAAAAGACAAGATTGAACCAGAACTGAAAAGAATGGAAAGTTTGGGGGTGATAACCAAACAAACTGAACCTACAGATTGGGTAAACAGCATGGTGACTGTAACAAAACCTAACAAAGTTCGGATCTGTATTGACCCACAAGACCTCAATACGGCCATTAAGAGAGAACATCATCCGCTGTGCACAATAGAAGAAGTGGTAGCTGAAATGCCAAATGCCAAATTATTTTCAGTTTTAGATGCAAATCATGGATTTTGGCAAATCCAACTAGATGAAGAAAGCTCTCACCTGTGTACCTTCAATACACCATTTGGTAGACATCGATTTAAAAGGCTTCCATTTGGTATATAATCAGCACCAGAGGTGTTCCAGAGGTGCATAGCCAGACACCTAGAAGGGCTAGAGGGTGTAGTCAATGTCCATCCATCCATTTTCTATACACCGCTTAAAAATAATCTTGAGAAAAGGAGATGTAGTGTATTCAAAACAAGAGCTGCAATACCCGGTATGTTCCCTAGGTGGCACTGTAGCTTGGTGGTGTTGTTACTGTGTTGTTGTGAGATCAGAGAATAAAAGAAGAACAAAGTTGATCACCAAACATGGCGTCGTCCACAATATATATTACAGTTGCTTGCAAAGTGACGAGCATGAGCTCAGGAAGAGAGATGTGGATGAGAGGGAGATGTAGAATGTGGAACTTGCAGCCACTTTAACACTTAATAGCCAAGTTTGAGAATCTGGAACTAATATACCAGACAGGACACCGTCCTTTTGACGAGTCATGATTACACTGTGACCAGTCAGAATTGTTATTCAAGATACTTACAACATCATTCTGACTCTGAAAAGCAGATATCTGTAATGCAGTTTTGACTGGCCAATGGTTGCAAATATGTCAGACATCATTATGACAAGTCTGAATACCTGTGCATGACACTGCTAATGCAAAGCTTCCCAATGGATATTGGTAAAGCAAAGCATTTTAACAGCATTAGCAGACGTAATGGCAACTGCTGTGGAGGATAAAATTGTTAGAAAATGGCATTAAATAGAAAAAGCTTATCATCAAGGAGTTTCTAAAGAACCATAGTTTCATTTATGAGCGACTTTTGTCAAAACTTAGTAGATCTTCGGTTTCAGGCTTCTCTGATGTTGGCAGTAAAACAGCTGGCTGTGTGTGGTTACAGATGTTATGCCATACCATATTTGAAAAGCAAGCTACCTCCTGCTTACTGTAACTTTTGACGTAAATGCAGATATGTAGAAAGTCATTTTGCCAAGTAGAACTCTAGTTCAAGATATCTCCAATACCATTTTGGCTTGTCATAATCCAAGTTAAAGATATCTACAGATCATTTTGACCAGTCAAAACTTATATATGTGAGATATCTGAAAAGTACCATGAAGACATCTTGTCCCAGTTCCAATGTCACCACATAGGAAAGTCACAGCAGCTGGGCAACACATTGGGCATTGTGTGGTTAAGACAATTCATTAACATTTACCTGCTAACAAGTTGGCCCTCTTATGTTATCCCTGGTGAGCAAAAAAATATCTTAATTATGGCTCTGACGCCTTATCTTGTTGGAAAAAACAACATTATTTTTTGAACTATCATTCATCAACATTAACAGTGCATCAGCATTGTTTTTTTTTTCATTTATTTATTAGACTACAGGGTAAACGGTGCTCCTCTGGGGCCTGGGGGAAGAAATGAGTGAGAACCAGCATTTATGTGGCTGTACAGTAGGGTATACAATTTTGCAACACCACTTTTTAGGATATTTAGCATTTTTCCTCTTTCCTAATCTTCCTTGACGCTCTTTTACTCATTAATCAACATCTGTGTTTTTAAGGACTGGCGTGGCTGAGCATATATTGATTACGGTGGGGAAATCTAGGCCACAACAACAGAAACTATTTTTTGTCCAAGCCAACTTTCGGGTTGAAAGTGGTATGGGAAAATTTGTATGTCCAACCAAGTAAGACTGAACATTAAATTTATATTGACATGACATGTTGAACTGCACTGTAAGATTTACTTAACACGGTGCATGTCTGAAGGGGGCTTAATATTCACACTGTAGGAACCATTTCACTGTAATCCATCGAATTTTGGTTCCAAGGGTCCTTTTGAAAGTGGAGGACTGTCAAACAGCCACCCTTCTATGGCTAAAAACAGCAAGGTCACAGTACATTGCTCTGCTGCACTGCAATAGAAAGATCCATGGAACTGTAGCCAACCTCCCTGGACGTGGCCACAGGAGGAAAATTGATGACAGATCAAAAAGATGGATAATACGAATGCTAACAAAATAACCCAGAACAACCTCTAAAGACATTAAAGGTGAACTCCAAGGTCAAGGTACATCATCAGTGTCAGATCGCACCATTCATCGTTGTTTGAGCCAAAATGGACTTCACGGGAGACGACCAAGGAGGACGCCATTGTTGAAAACAAATCATAAAAAAGCCAGACTGGAATTTGCATGGAACTGGAACTGCATGTTGACAAGCCACAAAGCTTCTGGGAGAATGTCCTATGGACAGACGAGACAAAACTGGAACTTTTTGGTAAGGCACATCAGCAGAAATGAAGCATACCAAGAAAAGAACACTGCCCCTACTGTGAAACATGGAGGAGGCTCTGTTATGTTCTGGGGCTGCTTTGCTGCATCTGGCACAGGGTGTCTTGAATCTGTGCAGGGTACAATGAAATCTCAAGACTATCAAGGTATTCTAGAGAGAAATGTGCTGCCCAGTGTCAGAAGGCTTGGTCTCAGACGCAGGTCATGGGTCTTGCAACAGGATAATGACCCAAAACACACAGCTAAAAACACCCAAGAATGGCGAAGAGGAAAAGATTGGACTATTCTGAAGTGGCCATCTATGAGGCCTGATCTAGATCCTATTGAACATCTGTGGAAGGAGCTGAAACTGTGAGGGTCATAGACTGTGTTCACTGGGTTTTTGGGATTTTGTCTGTCTTTGTGCTTTGGTGGGTGTGTCTCTGCTCTCTGCAGGCTGGGCGGAGCCGATCAGGAGAGACACGTGCACGCTGGCAGCTGTGGCTCATCGGCTCATCAGCCGTGCCCTGCTTGTATACTGGCGTCTCACAGAAGACCGACGCCAGACGATTGTGATACCTACCTCGTGGTACAGTCAGGCCGCTAGCTGCTACACCTCGCTGAGCATTTCTAGCACTTTTGTTGTTCTCTAGTCTCGAGTTTATTGTATGTGCTTTGTCTGCCTGCTTCCAGTGTTCCTCCTCGGCTCCTGCACTCAGCACTCCTCCAGGCACTCCAGAGTTTTGCACTCACGGGAATTCACGACCACGGGCACCATCACCGGGTGAACCGTCACGAGAGCACCACCCACGAGCACCGACTCCTGAGCACCGGACCCCTGCGCACCACCCTGGTTTCCCTCTTCAAGGCTCCCTCTCTACACCAGGAAAACCTCCACAGACAAAGGCACGCACGAGCACCGGACCTCCTCGCACCACCCTTGGCACCCCCCACGACCGGCACCCCTTCACCGGACTATGTTTCTGCCTCCTGGTGCCCATCACTCCACCACCTTCCCTAAATAAATCCTGTTTCCTTTAACCCTTCTCCCCGTCTCCCTTTTCGTTTGGGTCCGCCCGCACAGTCACTTAGCACGAACCGTCACAGAAACACGCCGTCTCGAGAAGGCACCCTTCAAACCTGAGACAACTGGAGCAGTCTGCTCATGAGGAACGGGCCAAAATACCTGCTGAGAGGTGCACAAGTCTCATTGACAGTTACAGAAATCGTTTGATTGCAGTGATTGCCTCAAAAGGTTGTGCAACAAAATATTAAGTTAAGGGTACATCATTTTTGTCCAGGCCTGTTTCATGAGTTTATTTTTAAAAATAATTCTGTTAAACCACAGTTCAAAAGCAGTCTGATTTTCATTGGTGAATTTTCATAGATTTTTTATTTATTATTACTTTTGTCAGATTCAAGTTATTTCTGTGACCATTGTGGGTACCAACAATTTTATCCACGTGTATACAATGGTCTGATTCAAATCTGCAAAGAAATTCTTGTTACTCAGACTCACTGTGACATGGGTATTATTTTATAGCTGAACTTGTGGACATTTTGTCAGTGCTTGAAGTCAGTGTCCCTTATGGCTACAAATGAGAGAAGAAAGCCTGAGCCTCCAGATCTCTAATGTCAGGTCAATGAAGAGATGAACAAGTTTTAACACTTGTGTATTTGTATTTAGAACCACATTTCAACAATGCAGCAGTCTCAGAGGCTTTCACCAGTTACTTGTCAGCAGATCTGGATGCTACTCCAGTTATCTTAATCCAACTGTTATATACAGTGAACATTTGAAAAAAGACATCATTGCAGAGTCATTCTTTCTCAGCCTATTCAGGAAAATAACAACAGTTATTTTACCAAGTCAAGCTTATAGAACCATTTATAATTAGTGTGAGCCATAAAGCACACTAATTATCCAGATGGTTCTTTTCATTGTCTCAACATTGTACATGTTTAAGAGATGGTGTGGAGCTTTGCCATTTTCCAGGGTTGATAATAGAAATTACTTTCAGTAACAGTTTACAGTTTCATCTAGACTGAGATGGAAAAGACTCCATATAACACTGAATTTTTGACTGTATTGATTAAACATAATGAAAAAAGCCTGCTGACTGAGATAGATAGATAGATAGATAGATAGATAGATAGATAGATAGATAGATAGATAGATAGAACTTTATAACAAATTTATCATCTACTGAACTTTAACAACTCTGACTAATTTATGATATTTATAACCAAAAGCTTAACCTAACCGCCATCCACCATCCTTCACCATCAGCAAACAGCCGAAAGGAAAAAATATGTAAACGTTTTTGAATCACACGGTTTTCTGCAATAATTGCTCATAAAATATCATCGGATCTTCATCTTAGTGTAAACACGCTGCAGATGGAAAGTTAATCCTTCAGTATCATCAACGGTCAAACTTCCTTTGTCAGCAATGCCCTCAAACAAACATTTCCAGTAGCTGTCAGGATTTCTGAAAAGTAGGTTGAGGATTAAACTGCATTAGTTCACTCCACACAGTGGCCTACAGCGGGTGTTTTAAATAAAATTGTCGCATAAAGAAAAACTTAAAAGTACATCTCTTTTCCGTCACACAGAATCCACAACTGATTCATATCCAAATGTGAAGAAAACTGCAGGCAAAACCCCAGATTTTTTTAATGTTTTACCATGTGCATTTTCTGTTTGAATGTACAAAAAAATGAGTTAATAAAAATGCCTGTGGGACTATTTGTTATTTATGCTACAGTTGTGCATGAACTCCTTCTACTCATATCATCAGGGAAGCAGGACATAAAAAAAATAAGTCAGAGAGTGATTCCCATCTATATTAGAACATTACTTCAAAAAGCCATTGAAACTCACATTATGTCCAATAGACAGCACGCAGCTACAAGAAGCATGAAAAAGACTGGTAGAGTAGATGTTGTAGGTGCAGTTCAAGGATGAATAGCGAGCACAGAAGCAGGCTTCAGAATATCTTTAAGAAAGTTCTTAAAACCCTGACATTCATGTTTTAAAACAGCACGACTTGGCAAGATGGAGGAAAAAGCTTCTGGCTCTACAGCTGCACCTCTAATATCTGACTTTTCTGAGGTTTTTGTTTTCTCTAATCTGAAATACAGGCCTCAATTTTTTTTTGCCTAGGACTACTTATATATATGGTAAAAGAGCTAACTGTGCACTCAGTTGAACATATCCTGCACTGAAAATTGACAATAAGTATTAAGAAAATGTGGCCATAGGGGAAGGCTAAAAGACAAAAACTGGACTTCAGTTCTGACCTTTCACTTGGAGGACATTTTAATAACTGGACCTCAGTGACTTTTAATTGAATACCCCTGCTCTACAACACATGTTACACCTCACTTTGGACAACTGTGACTCTTCATAGTTCAATGACTAATAATGCAACCATTCTGTGGAGTCATGTGTCTTAACACTCTGTTACACTATCCCCAGGTGTGTTACCTTTTTTTCCTGTAGCACGTCAGTGCGAACATTCAAAACTAATCAGTTGAAATGTAATGTCGCTTATAGAACATGTCAAAAAAAGAAACTATAAGCAGAGAAAAAATGTTTTTTCAGTGTCTGCTTTTAGCCATGCATTGTTAGTTACATTTTTAGGGTTGGCACCAGATACGTGGTTTCCTAATTGAAATAGGCAGACCAATCAAATATAAAGCGGTCTGTAAGGCATCTGACAAGCCAATTTGTCAGCTGACAGTTACAGATACAACTCCTCAAATGAGGAACAAATTGCTTCTGACAAAAGTGCCAATGCTGTCACGATTCTGTGATAATAAATAAAAAGGTCAGCTGAGAAAAGCGCAATATTGGTCAGATCTCATCAAGTTAGGCGTTAGACAGATGCCGACAGACTGCACAGGCAGACTCTGCTATTAGAAAATACTACGCTGCCATGTTCCTGGGTGCTGACATTTCTCTGTAATTGCTCCTTTTGTATCTAGAAGGAGGGAAGACACACAGAAGATGAACACATGCACATAGAGAAATGACTGGCGTGTTCACTATAGATTGATGGTTGTGTCTGTGCTGGTGAAGGGAGACATGTTGCTGCATATTATACTCAATTGTGGATCCCAGCACTTTTTCTGCCACGATTCTAATCTTATATAATGGGATTTTTGATCTGCATTACTACGTTTACATTAAGCTTTTTGAGGATCAAGAGAGGATTGCTATCATGCACAAATATCACTTTGGTAGCAAAAAGATGCGCTGATGTTCATTCAGTTTGTTTAAAGAAGTGGGTGTATATGTTTCTTACCTGTGCCTCAACCGGAGTCCAACACAGGAAAAAGTTTAATATCCACAAGTTCACAGTTCGTCGGTTAGCCTTCATCTCCAACGATGTAAGAATATCACCAGGCTCAGTCAAATCGGTGCATCCTCACACTAACAGAAAGTTTCACCGCAAGTTGTGATCCAAACCAGAACCATCCAGCGGAACTGTGGACTTCATCACATCCCAAAATGCCAAGTTTGTTTTTTTTCCATTCAGACGCTCCTCTCAGGCTTCCCAGAAATTACTCCCCACAGATCACTACTGTGTCACTGCTTCCTCTGCGGAGGGAAGCGCTCCCAGACACGGGCAGGAGGCGCTGGAGAGCCCCGCTGCAGGCAGAGAAAACCCAACAGCGGTCAGAGCTGCGCGTCAGGGAGAAGCGGCGCGCTTTACGTTCAAGTGACATACCGAAAAAAATGATCAGCCATAAATTCTCCCTCGGCATGTGCGCACTGCCGCTCACAGTTGGACGCTGCGTAAATGCTGCACCGTTTGGCTACCTGCCCGCCACTGGTGGCCACCACGTGACCATCCATTATCTATACACCGCTCAATCCTCACTCGGGTCGCGGGAACTCATACTATGGAACCTAGGGCGAAGGCAGGGGACACACCGGACAGGCCGCCAGTATCCCGCAGGGCTACACTTAGAGACAGACAACCAAGCACACTCACATTCACACTTACGGACCATTTAGAATCACTAATTTAACCTAAACATGTTTGAAGATTCGTCTCTGTCCTCGCGCATTACTTCTCTGCACGCGCTGTTGGTAATAAACACACAGCAGCAGAGAGGTTTGTGTTCACCAACGGGGGAAAGTGACATTTTTGTTTAGCTCTGACTTTCTTTAATCCTGTCCAGCAATGCGCAAGTGTCAGCTGTCTTGCTCTAGTGTTGTGTCGGTTGCGAACGAACCGATTCAAAGAGCCGGCTCTTAAAAGTGAACGATGGGAGCCGGCTCCTGTCAGTGAGCCGTTCTTTGCCTCGCCCACAGACCGAGAAAAAACTCAGGCAGAATAACTGCAGAAGGGGTGCTCCATGCGTGCAGTGCATGACTGTCACGTGCTTGCTGTGTGCAACCAATCACAGCAGGATACACCAAGAAGAGGGGGACGGGGGTGCGCCAGTAGCTTGTGTTCATTGGACGGAGCACGCAGGTGGGGAGAGAGAGGAGCAACGACGAGAGAAGACGCGAAAAAGAAAGCAAGGAAGAAAGATGAGTGAGAGAAAACGGAGCAGCATTTGGATGCACTTTAATAATAATGACAACATTAAGGCAGAATGCAGAATCAAAAAAAATAAACTTTCATATTGAGCAGGGTCCACAAACAACCTACACAGACACATGAGAACTGTGCATCCAACAGTTCAGTTGGAAGAAACAGGGCAGGCTATGTTACTGTTTTGCACATTGCAATATATTTATTTGTATTATATATATATATATATATATATATATATATATACGGTTGTTACTCAGGTAATTTTGGTTTTTGGTTTTGCTGCTATTTTGTTCATTGTAATACAGCTTTTTATTATGTTATTTATTACATTATTTATGTTATTTTTATATTATTTTATATTTATTTGTGTTTAAGTAAACACTGAAAATCTCAACATCTGTCCTTTTTTATTTCTATGCTTAAATTTTTCAAGATGTTTCCATCTGCTTTGTGTAGCAGAGTGGTTCTACAAGCAAGTCAGTGTGTTCATTGGGTGGTTTCAGAGAGTTTCAAGGATCTGTAAATGCAATGAAAACAAGTGGCAACAGCAATTTACTGATATTAGAAAATGTAATTTTTACTTGTGAATTCTTTAGTACAAAGGATGTATTGAATTATTTAAGAAGTATGTGTACACCTATGTATATATCATAAGCTAAACAACGCAAAAAATCCAACGCGAAAGAGCCGGCTCTTCTTGGTGAGCTGAGCCGAATGATCCAGCTCACTCAAAAGAGCCGAAATTCCCATCACTACTTGCCCCTTCTCCTTTGCTGTGTCCACTCCTCGCCAAACAGGTTTGTGTGACTTGGTGTGTTCACCTGCTGAGGGACACACCTGAGTGTCAGGCTCCAGTCAGCCACCTGCTGCACATAATCTCCAGTTCAACTTTGTATCATCCCGTTAACCCATTTGGTCCTTTTTCCAAATTTATATGCATGTTGAACATTTAGTAAGGCAAAAACAAGCCTCATATATTGTTACATTTCAGCTTGAAATCAACATTAAAGCAACCACTAACTTTGCACATATAATGACAACATATAGACTACTACCTACACCTATTGTTATGGTTATACAATTTTGGCAAAACACAAAAAAAATGATTTGCTATACTCCTCAAGCATCAAACTTTGCTGTTCTTCGGCTCAAAATTTGGTGAAAGATGGAGAAACAGACACATCCATTTAAATACAATTTACACAACTTTCTGGCAGCTCTAATACCACCTGTGTTTGAAAATGTTGTACTTTCTTCTCCATTTTCAAGCCCCTATAATTCAAATGTTGGCCTCTGCTGAAGCTACTCATTTATTTCTGTCTGCTGGGAACAGCTTTTTCTTTTACTCAGCAAATTTCATAACTGTGGGAGTTGTGTTTCTGGAGACATTCAATTCTGAAAATGACAGCCTAATTAAGATTTGTTTTGTTTTGTTTTTCTCTTTTGAGGGTCAAAATACAAAAAAATCCTAGGTCTGAAAGCATATGAAACAAATACAATTATGCCAAAATATTTTTGCAGAACTTAGTTTTGGGTCACAAACACCAAATAAGTGGACAAAAAAAATAGGCACTAAACCCAGTTAGCTCAGGCTAATTCATGCTTCCATTTTTGCAAGCGTAAGCCTTACGTAAATTTCGTCATCCACCGAAATACGTGAGGGTCCACGACAGCAACTACTACACGTGTCAAGAAGACAGGAATCCACCAGCCTTGTACCTTATTTACAGGACTCCATCAAGTGCTCCAGACTTCCCAACTAAGCTCCCTCAGTTTCTGCCAAACTTTTTTATTCCACACCACATCCATTCAGCCCACTTTATACCAAGAAGTGATGATCTGCCAATGTTCTGTCTAAAACTTGATGTTAAAGCTGTATTGCTCAGTTTATTTACATCTACAACTGCTTTTATGTTTATAAAATGTTCTGAATGTGCAAATACACATGATTTGGGGAAACTTCTTGGAACTGAATAATTGTGACCAATTTTTTCTCCCGCAATTTATAGTGTAATCAGTGACAATTAGGAAGATTGTAGGACATACTACCTAGTGTAGTTTCTGATGTTTAGGCTATATGTGTTCAGCAGTTCTAATATTGTTGTTTAGACTGTCATTAATGTGATTTGCAGAAATTTGCATATTTATTTTTTTCAAAAAAATTGCATGTGTCCCTTGACTTACAATCTTTCAGATATAACCATCATGAATGAAATAAAGTCATTTTGATGCAGTCGTGACATTTCAGCCACAGTTTAAGGGGCTGTAAGCATTTTTCAGCAGGTGGACAGCTGCACTAGCTCCATAAAACTTTCCCTTTTAGGTGAGGATTTTCAGTGGGTTCACAAGCAACATGGATCACATGAACTTGTGAATGTGATCCATAAAAAAATCTTCACTGTAGCTGCTTTAAAAACAAAGAGCTAGACACAAAGACTGCACAGCACTGGAAGCCAATTCATGTATCTAATTGATCATAATTGTCCACAAGAGTATGTCTTTGTTGAATACCAAATTAGAAAATATAAATTCATACAAAAGCTTGTAAATAATTGATATTTTTATTATCATTATTTTTGCTGTTAACAACTGGGTTTTTAGTTTTGTCACAGAATAATTCATAGGGATCAGTAATGCTTCTGGTTAACATGCAAAACAGGTTGTTCTTGCTGTTGTGAAGTAAATGCACCCTTCAGAGCACACTCATCCTGACTAGTTCATACTGTATTTCCACTTGTTTAATATTAAATATAATCTATTGTGTTTTTATGTTTGATTCTGTATTTTTAAAGAGAAAATTGTTTCACTAGACAACTGAAACAAACACTACAGACTGCAGAGGTTCATAGATGCACAACTGAATGTCTGATGGTTTTCATTAAAGAAGCTGCAGCACCATTTTAACAGCGTCGCAGCTCAAGTTAGTCAATGCAGTGTTTCTCAGTGTCTCCTTTTCCATTCAGTATTTTTGGTGACCACAGTGCTGAAGGAGCTCTCCATGGTGCTGTCAGTGCAGCAAGTGGCCTAATTCAAACAGGAACAAGCACCTAAGAGACACCAGCCTGCTAGCTTTTTTATTTATCCTTTTCGTGGTGTCACGGTTGTGCTGTAATCAGGTTGTGGTTTAAGAAGGGTTGGGACTGGATGGTACCTCACTTATTAGCACAAATTCTCATACTTCGACAGCAGTAATTTTGTGTGACAAAGCATGCCTATTTACCTGCTCTTCACAAGGCGTGTTCCTCTTTATAATCAGCTGCAATCTCTAATTAA
This sequence comes from Stegastes partitus, assembly GCF_000690725.1. Lineage (NCBI taxonomy): Eukaryota > Metazoa > Chordata > Actinopteri > Pomacentridae > Stegastes > Stegastes partitus. The sequence continues at coordinate 91,509 of NW_007579379.1, read as the reverse complement.
AACCGAGGGCATTAATGAGCTAATGCATTTAACGCAACGCCAGAACATCACACTGAAACAGCATCCTGTTCTCATGGTAACTGTTGATGGCATGCAGCTGTCAAACTGACATTTGTGGGCCAGCATTAACCCAGAATGAATCAATCACTTGTGTTAGCAGTGTTACAATAGAGACTAGCGACGGCGAGAATAATACATTAATTAGCGAAACATTTTTCAAAGATGTTTTCACAGAAATGGAAAGAAAGCCAGGGTCGCATGAACTGTTCGAAAAGCCTGATTTGACGGCATTCAGTGTATATTCTACTCAGTCAGTGGAAGAGGTCATCTACTTTTATTTTCATGAGTTCACTGTAGCATTCAACAGAGGCCTAAGTGCTGATGTGATGGTTCAGTTCATCAACTCTGTTGAAATCTAAAGTGTCAAGTAATCAGCACACAGCAACATAGAAAAAAACCCTGTGGTGGAACCTCTCTGAAGCTCATCTACTCTGAACTGTGCTCCTCTAGCTGCGTGCTTTCACCAGGCAACATTTACAGACACTTGCTGAGTAAAAAAAAAATTTCCTTGCATTATATATACAGTACAGACCAAAAGTTTGGACACACCTTCTCATTCAGTGAGTTTCCTTTCTTTTCATGACTATTGACATTGTAGATTCACACTGAAGGCATCAAAACTATGAATTAACACATGTGGAATTACATACTTAACAAAAAAGTGTAAAACAACTGAAAATACGCCTTATATTCTAGTTTCTTCAAAGTAGCCACCTTTTGCTGTGATTACGGCTTTGCACACACTCTGCATTCTCTTGATGAGCTTCAAGAGGTAGTCACCTGAAATGGTTTTCACTTCACAGGTGTGCCCTATCAGGTTTAGTAAGTGGGATTTCTTGCCTTATAAATGGGATTGGGACCATCAGTTGTGTTGTGCAGAAGTCAGGTGGATACACAGCTGATAGTCCTATTGAACAGACTGTTAGAATTTGTGCTATGGCAAGAAAAAAGCAGCTAAGTAAAGAAAAACAAGTGGCCATCATTACTTTAAGAAATGAAGGTCAGTCAGTCCCAAAAATTGGGAAAACTTTGAAAGTGTCCCCAAGTGCAGTCGCAAAAGCTATCAAGCGCTACAAAGAAACTGGCTCACATGAGGACCGCCCCAGGAAAGGAAGACCAAGAGTCAACTCTGCTGCGGAGGATAAGTTCATCCAAGTCACCAGCCTCAGAAATCGCAGGTTAACAGCAGCTCAGATTAGAGACCATGTCAATGCCACACAGAGTTCTAGCAGCAGACACATCTCTAGAACAACCGTTAAGAGGAGACTGTGTGAATCAGGCCTTCATGGTAGAATAGCTGCTAGGAAACCACTGCTAAGAACAGGCAACAAGCAGAAGAGACTTGTTTGGGCTAAAGAACACAAGGAATGGACATTAGACCAGTGGAAATCTGTGCTTTGGTCTGATGAGTCCAAATTTAAGATCTTTGGTTCCAATCACCGTGTCCTTGTGCGACGCAGAAAAGGTGAACGGATGGACTCTACATGCCTGGTTCCCACCGTGAAGCATGGAGGAGGAGGTGTGATGATGTGGGGTGCTTTGTTGGTGACACTGTTGGGGATTTATTCAAAATTTAAGGCATACTGGCTACATGGCTACCACAGCATCTTGCAGCAGCATGCTATTCCATCCGGTTTGCATTTAGTTGGACCATCATTTATTTTTCAGCAGGACAATGACCCCAAACACACCTCCAGACTGTGTAAGGGCTATTTGACCAAGAAGGAGAGTGATGGGTTGCTGCGCCAGATGACTTGGCCTCCACAGTCACCGGACCTGAACCCAATCGAGATGGTTTGGGGTGAGCTGGACTGCCGAGTGAAGGCAAAAGTGCCAACAAGTGCTAAGCATCTCTGGGAACTCCTTCAAGACTGTTGGAAGACCATTTCAGGTGACTACCTCTTGAAGCTCATCAAGAGAATGCCAAGAGTGTGCGAAGCAGTAATCAAAGCAAAAGGTGGCTACTTTGAAGAACCTAGAATATAAGACATATTTTCAGTTGTTGCACACATTTTGTTCAGTATATAATTCCACATGTGTTAATTCATAGTTTTGATGCCTTCAGTGTGAATCTACAATTTTCATTGTCATGAAAATAAAGAACACTCATTGAATGAGAAGGTGTGTCCAAACTTTTGGTCTGTACTGTATATATATAGGGCTGCAGTGTCCCAGTGGGGGCACCAGGATCTTTCTGCGTGGAGTTTGCATGCTCTCGCCGTGCAGCGTGGGTTTTCTCCAGATTCTCCGGCTTCCTCCCACAAGTCCAACAAAAACATGTTGAGGTTAATTGGTGATTCTGAATTGTCCGTAGGTGTGAATGTGAGTGTGCTTGGTTGTCTGTCTCTGAGTGTAGCCCTGCGATAGACTGGTGACCTGTCCAGGGTGTCCCCTGCCTTCGCCCTGAGTCGGCTGGGATAGGCTCCAGCCCCCCCGCAACCCTAGTGAGGATCAAGCGGTGTATCGATGATAGATAGATAGATAGATAGATAGATAGATAGATAGATAGATAGATAGATAGATAGATAGATAGATAGATAGATATTTTAACCAATGTGCAATATTCTCATTCTTTACAAGTGCAAAATACGGTCTACCTCGCTGTTTACACAAATCAAATATTCAGTGTTGAACATAGCTAATTTTGATTTTTCTACCTTAATTTTTATATTTTTACTACAGTTACACTTATATTGCTTGTATTTTTACTTTTATTTTGCTCTTGTTTTATTGTATTTATTATTCCTTAGGCTTTTTAAAAACTGGGACCTGAGTACCAATTTGATACCACAAACATGTAAATGTGAGCTGGCATGACAATAAAAGTGCCTTGAATCCTTGAATCTTTGAATAGGACTATAAAAACGGCGGTTTTCACATTCAGTGACCATTATTAAAAATTTGCAGCGCACATGTTTTTAGCAGGCTACCGTTCTCATCGGACCATCGGGAGGCATATCAAGCCTCCAGGAAACTGTAATTTGACAAAGGACACATTCTCTTATTTCTTTTGTATGCTGATTATAGCATGTCTATTCTCCCCTGCCACAGCTTTGAGTTCAGTGTTATGTAACGCACAGTCTTTGAGCCCCTATATATTTAAGCAGTCTTTGTGAAAGCGCAAGTGTAAGTCCAACCTCAGCAGGCAATTGACCTTTTTTGACTAGATGTGCCTTTAATCACTGAGGATTCTTTTCCAGTACGCCATGACAGTTTGGACAGACAGCCAGCATGCACAACAGCAGGACCTCTACCGATAGGAATGCAGCCTTCTTTTATACATTGACCTATGCATGAATCATCTGTGTTGACGTTAGTTTAAGTAAATTACCTTTGTTTCAGGCATAACTCTGTCCTTGTTACATTCTGCTTCAGTCTCTCCACCTCCCACTGCAGCACAAGCTCATGTTTTTACATCCTTGTTCTTCTTCTCAAGCACCTGTTTAGTTCACAGTATGTTGCTTCTCTTATGCTAATTTGGAACATTACTTTCAATCTGGTGACGTGACCAACCCAATGCTAATGCTTGACTCCAAGAAGGACAAACATGACTCAGGATGTGAGTCAGTTATAAAACGGGGGAAATTTAATTGAATTTTTTAATGCAGAGTATTATATGGTAAAAAAAAAAAAAAAAGAAGAAGAAGAAGAAGAAGGAAATAAACCTCATAAAATGATCCTGTCATTTTCTTCTGTGCGCAGACTTTTGTTTGCACAAAGTTGCCTTGCTGTTTGGTTCAACAAAGGTGCTGTACACTTTTTTTTTTTTTTTTAAATTCTCAGTTGGTTGTGCTCTCCCACCGATTCTATCTTTCTGTTTCCTTTCTGCAGCTTTAACTCCCGTAGGGTACATTTTAATATCACTGTGCTTCACAAATTGTTCATTTTCATTTGAACAAAAAAGATCCATGCATTAGTTCTTCTAAAATTAAAGTCAGCTATTTCTAATTTACAGAAATTCATGGAATATTTAATAACTACAAGAGAAAGACTTTAAGCCATATCCATCCATTGTCTATACACCGCTTGATCCTCACTAGGGTCGCGGGGGGGCTGGAGCCAATCCCAGCCAACTTAGGGCGAAGGCAGGGGACACCCTGGACAAGTCGCCAGTCCATCGCAGGGCCACACTTAGAGACAGACAACCAAGCACACTCACACACCTACAGACAATTTAGAATCACCAATTAACCTCAACATGTTTTTGGACTGTGTGGGAGGAAGCCGGAGAACCCGGAGAGAACCCACGCTGCACGGCGAGAACATGCAAACTCCACGCAGAAAGATTCTAGTGCCCCCATTGGGACGCGAACCGACAACCTTCTTGCTGCGAGGCAACAGTGCTAACCAACTGCGCCACCTTGCAGCCCACTTTAAGCCATATGTGTTTTATTGTTGCTTAAATATGAAAGGTAAATATTTTATCAATTTTATTCTGTAACAATCACAAAAAAATCTATTCATGATTAGGAAGGTTTGGTTTATAGCTAATTGGCACTGCATTGCACGTAACCCTTTCAAGTTTTCTGTATTCATTATGTTTCAGGCTTATCTTAAAATGAATTCAGTTTAGTGAGACGGGATCACATAGAAGCACAGATCTGGGGAAGTATAAAAAGCATTTCTGCAGTATTGAAAGTGCATAAGAGAGTCTATTTAGATCTGACCACTTAGTCGGACTGAATAATCTCGATGAAAGGCACTGGTCAGCAAGAAATGCTATGTCACTATGCATCAGTTCCTTTGATGGGAGAACCGTATAGAATGTCAAGAACTCACTGATGATAGGCAGGTGGACACAAATGCTCGACACAGATAGGGTTCAGGCAAAAAGGCAGGTTTATTACCGTTCAGGGTTCGGTACACAGAAGGTCAATCAGATCAGGCAGAGGTATCCAGAAATCGAGAGGCAAAAAGGCAAGGTCCAAAAAACAGAAACGAGGTCGCGAACAAACAGACTATGATTTGACTTTGAGATAACACTGGTACGAGGACTGTGAAGTGCAACGAACTGGCGACGAGACAGTGAGACACACAGGTTAATATACAGGGCCGGCCCTGACCAATTTGGTGCCCTAGGCAAGATTGTAGTTTGCGCCCCTAGCATCACAGTGAATTTCACTCCTAATTTTCATACTTTAACACAAACTGTATGCATGTGTTCAAGCTTTTATTTAAGTATAAACAACACACTAAATGAAACTGAAGAAACAAGTCTTGCGACACTCCCTGGCTAACTGACGTGTATTCAGGCAAATATTTAACCACAAGCACCGATGCGGGTCCTCCACGGTGGTCTTCAGACATTAGCGAAGACGGTTCGCTAACATCTTAGCTGCTAACGTTAGCAGCTAACGTCTTTGCTGCTAATGTTAGCAGCTAAGACGCTAACGTAATGTCTTTGCTCCGAACGTTAGCAGCTAAGACACTAACGTTTTCGCTAACGTCTTTGCTGCTAACGTTAGCAGCTAAACGCTAACGCAGCGTCTTTACTGCAAACGTTAGCAGCTAAGACGCTAACGTAACGTCTTTGCTGTGTACGTTAGCAACTAAGACGCTAACGTCTTCGCTAACGTCTTCGCTGCTAACGTTAGCAGCTAAGACGCTAACGTACCATCTTTACTGGTAAAGGTAGAGAAACTGCATTGCCGCTTGTTAATAAATACTTGCACGAATACATGTCAGTTAGCCTGGCAAGCTTGTGGCGCCCCACGTGGATGTCGGCGCCCTTAGCATTTGCCTATACTGCCTATGCCTAGGGCCGGCTCTGGTAATATACACGAGTTAATGAGGGGAGATGGAAAACAGGTGAGGGGAGGTAATCAGGGAACAGGTGAGACAAGACAGGTGCAGAAAGTAAAGCTGAACAAAACAACTGGTGAAATGACTTCAAAATAAAACAGGAAAGACAAGACATAAAACGTGCACACAAAACAGAAACTTGACGGACATGACATAGAAGGTCAAATATCCATGCAGAACTCCATCAAATGAGTCTTTATGGTAGTGCAACCAGACAGAAGCCTTTTCTCAATACGGCACTTGACAGACAGCAGTGTGTTCTCAGACCAACATAGCAAAATGAAGAAAACTTGACAGGGTTGAAAGCTTTGTGTATACACTGTGTACAGTTTGAAATGACAACCACAGTGTGTCAGGGTACAAATTTCTATTTTTAGTTTCTGAAGACATTTCTCCTCTCATACAAGAGGCGCATTCCGTCCTAATTAACTGATGAGAAGTGACACAGGACTCATATGTTGAAAGTGTGAACACTTTTGAAAGCTCAGGAATGACTCACAATGTTAATGGTTGTGAAGCTTTTTGGGAAAAGATCTCAGGGTTGTGATGTATGTACCCGATCAGGTACTTATGACGCAGTCTTAAGATCTCTCTCCAGAGATTTTCCCCACCCTTATCACCATGAGTCATTACTCATCTAGTAGTGTCACAACTGCTCACATAACACATGCAATTGCAAATTACTGTATTTCTTTGATTTATGCAACTACTTTAGCTCAACCTATCATTCATCTGGGCAAACCTGTATAAAGAGACGACTTCTTTTTAAGAAGCCATATTAAAATTTGTGATTGAAACCAGTGATAAAACATGCATAAATATACAGTGACATAAAAGTACACACCTTGGTTCGAGACATTATCTAAGTAAGAAAGCAGGCAAAGCTGAACAAAGTATTCACTTACTGCGTTAAATAATAATACAGATAAGAAGGGTGTAGTTAATATCCAAAAGTTTTACAGCAAACTCGTGCTTTGCATGTGATAAATGAGTACTCCAGCCTGACAGACACAGAGTGTGGCTGCTCTGCTGCTTCACCACTGAGTGCCTGAGATGAGAGAGCAGCTGATCGAGGTGAAGAGCAAAAGATTCAAGAGGCAGGGAGTTGTTTTGTGATGATATAAATGAGCCACCTGTCTGCCTTTCACACTGTTGAACACACTCTGTTACTGTATTTGCTCACAGTAAATTATTATTATTATTATTATTATTATTGTGCAAACCACAGGGTTGGACTTGGACTAAAAAATAGCCCTGAACCAGTGAACAACAACCAGCCCACAGACCCTCCACCATCCTCACTCCACTGGCCCACATATTCTTATTACCACCACTTACAAGCAAAATGGACACTCCAGGCTAGGGAGAAAAATTAGGCTCAAGCTCTGAAGACAATTAACGTGTTAATTTTAATTATTTTGTCTTGTGCAAAGTGGGGTTTTGTGCAGTTTATAATTGTCATGTAATTTCACTAAAACTTTCAAATCGGAGTCCATCCTGTTAAAACAGGCTACCCACATCTTAAATTCACCCCTATGAGACCATAAATACTACAGTGCACAGTGTGCAATGCAGAATAAAATCTTGATCTCATAGTAGTCAGGAGTTATCACATCATTACATTATTACAATAAATGTTGTGGTGGGTTTGGGGATTTTTGCAACAATCCCATTCTTACCCTGCAACAAAGACAGATATGAAGGTAAACAGGAATCTGAATTTTCAAGGATGCGTAAAAATGCAGCTGCTGAAACTGGACAATGAGGCAGGCAAAGCAAGATGGTGTATTGTAGTTTACCAAGATGCTGGGACAAGTTAAACTGTAAACAAAAGAAAGCCTTGTTGCAACCTCACAGAAGTTACAGAAAAATACAATAAATCACTGAATGCTGCATTAACAGAGCTTTACATGCTACATACTGCTGTGCAGATTGCAACTTTGTTTTGCCTTTAACCCTTCAGCCAGAACAGTCCATCCTCATACAAATAATGTGAAGCTGACACACAAGTCCACATTCAAAACTCACATCCAATGCCAATGTTCGCTGTCAATCTAGGAAGAAGCGGGAGATTCACAGAGCAGCACAAGGACGAGGGAACACAAATGCTTCAGCCTTGGACACAAGTTCATGTTTTCAAGCATGACTACAGCTTAAATGTGAAAGCAGTTTGAAGTGTTTAGATTTTTTGTTTTTTTATTTTTTTTGGAAGCTGGGTAGGTGCTTGTCCTAATAGACAAAAAGAGGCACAAGCTGGAGTCAACACTGAAGCCTGCTGGATGAATAGCTGCTATATAAAGGAATCTCCTGTGTTCCTTTTAGTGAAATCATGGCATTATAAGGTCAGGTGATGAAGAAAGTAATTTTCTTTCATTTTGATGATGATTAAGAAAATCATTCTCTTTTCTTTTGATGGTCACAGACGACTGTTTCCACCCCCTGTTGCCATGCATTTTCCCACCTCCTGCCACAGACCCCCGATTCCACCCCCTGTTGTTCATTGTCCCCTTACCTCCTGCCATTTGATTAGCGACTGTATGTTAACTAACCACTATTCATTTCTGTATTTACATAAACTGTAAATTACCTTATCACACCCGTCACAGCTTCAAAGGATCGTAACAGAGAAACTTTTGGAGAAGACTAAGGAAATCATTCAACCACAACGATCCTAACAAATGGCGTCTGGCTGAATGTTATTGCTCTTCCTCCCCTCGTTTCTTCCTACTCCTCCTTTCTGTGGAATGCAACCATCTGGATCTAAAGAATGCGAGCATGAACAATGGGGAGAAAGCACCAGAGGATTTTAATGTGCTTTAATATCATGTGTTCGTTTAAGTGTTGTTAAATGTTAAAGTATATCATATCCTGATAAATACCCCAAAACTTAATCACAGTTGGATAAGTCCTTTTTGATTTTATCTGCTTAGTATATAATCATATATCCTAAGTATTGTATTATCTTTGTAACCTTGAGAGATAGCTATATCATGTTTAGACACTTTGCGATCCGCTAGATATATCTTTATTTTCAGTAGGTTTAACTCTGTATAATTACAAGTACATATATTTGTAAAGTAACATTGCTACTTTCAGGACAAAACTCTGACCACAGAGGCGCCATATCTACCACCCCCTCTGGGAGGGGAGCTCTTTGTGATTGGTAAGTTGTTTTACTATTAAAAGGCATTTCACCTGAAAAACAGTGGATTTTCTACCGGACAAAGAATCTCCCACTTTGGTCTCCATGTTAGCAACTTCAACTGCCACACCCCGATCAACTCTGCTGACGCTGGAGGCCATGTCTCTCTCAACAGCAGACGTTGCTGCACCCGCCAAGGAAACTGCAAGTATCGAGCTTCTATCTCTAAACAGGTGCTTCAAAATTACTATTGGCCTTCAAACAAACATTCCAAATTTAAAAAATGTTTTGTGTGTATACAGTTGTTTCTTGTGTTTTCTATAGCGTACTTTCAGTCACTTTACGTATCCAATCTTTGTAGTTACCTAAGCTCTAAGTTAATTCCCTAAAATTATAAAACACTCTTGACTGATCACCAAGAATAAACAATTTATTAGAATTATTGTGCTGACTCTGAGATTATATTGCTGGACGAATAATTTAGAGGTTGGTTTTTAATCATTTTAATTAATGCAATATTTTTCTTTATGGTGGAAAAAACTATTATTAATAATAACTATTTCCGACCCTACATCACTCATGTTTGAGAAATCACTCTCAGATGTCGGTTCCTTTCACAGAAACAGCATTACAACTTTTCTCAGTAGGAAGACTGAACTCAACCTGGGACTTGACAATCTGCACCTGTGTTAGTTCAAATGCACTTTTCAATACGGAGCTTCGTGAAAATACAGTTGTTGTTTTTTTAAAAACAAAAAAAGCCAAAACATTTTACCTGTCAATCTCCGCACCACGTATTCCAATAAATCACAGCTGCTGATGGAGTGACAGGAGGTAATTGTTTGCAGACATTACAAAGGCAGAAGGAGGAGCAGTAAAATAGCATTTTAAAGGTTCAAAATACAATTGCTCACATGGAGGACCACATGCTGTGCCATTCATAAAACTATGCAATGCAATGTTCTTCCTGGAGACACTTTCCCCTTCACACGGCAATGACTGTCAGACTGTAAACCACACAGAAACAGCCTTTTGTGACAAAGTGGGTGAGAACCTCTCATTTCACCTCACCACTTGTCCCTTAATGTTTTGTTACACATTCCACAGACTGTTTCGTTGTGTGTTGCTTTAATTTGATCCCTGCTTGTGTAACATTGTGGTGCAGACTATCCCGGGTTTTGTTTGCATCACCATATTACAATTTACATCAGGTGTCAGGAAGAGGGAATGGAGGTCCTAGCATTTCCTAGTGAGCATGAGCGTACTACTTGTGTTGTAATTGGGGAAAAGCCTTGTGTGGCGCTATTAGATTCAGGTAGTAGCCGCATCCTCGTAAGGCAGGACTGTCTTCCTTGAGATTTCACATGCAGTGGGAAAGTTAAAGTGTGGTGTGTTCATGGTGATAATGTAGAATATCCCTTAGCAAATGTTAGTATTAAAGTGGAGGGCCAGCAGTATTTACTGTCAGTGGGAGTGATGAGTAAACTTCCTTACCAAGTGGTGTTAGACTGGGATCTCCCCATCCTGCGAGATTTAATATCAAAGGAAAAGGATCCCTGTCTTCCATGTGAGGGGATGATGGCAGTTCCCAGGTCCAGGCACAAGGAGCACCAATCAGAGCCAGGTGTAGGTTGGAATGATTTACCACTTGCTGGCAGTGAAGTTCCTGAGGTTGAGTGGTCTGGACAGTCTTGTGTAAAGAAGAGCAGGGTACAGAGGAGACAAGATAAAGTGAGAGGGACAGATATTGTTGAGTCATTTTCAGAACCAGACGGTGTTGACCTAATGGTGGTACCTAGTGATATAGCTCAGCTTCAAAGGCAGGATCCATCTCGAGCACCTCTCTTTGCAAAGTGTGTCCCTGGCTTAACTGAGGTCACTGAGAAAGTCCGGGAGATATTTCTCCTCAAGGGCGAGCAGCTGTATCAGTGCAGTAAGGTGGGAGACCAGTTGGTTGTGCCCAAAAGCTTAAAGTCCATAGTCTTGCAGCTAGCTCATTCTGTACCTTGGGCAGGTCATTTAGGACAACTCAAAACCTTCTCCATAATGACTACTCGTTTTTATTGGCCGCAACAATTTGCAGATACCGTTCAGTATTGCAAATCATGTCCACAATGCCAGTTAACCGCACCAGGAAAGAGAGGTGACAGAGCTCCACTTATTACTATGTCAGTGATAGACAACTCCTTTTCCCGTATTGCCATGGACATTGTAGGCTCATTAGAGAGGAGTAGTACAGGGCACAGGTATATTTTAGTAGTGTGTGATTGTGCTACAAGGTATCCCGAAGCATTTCCCCTATGAAAGGTCAAGATGTGACAAAGTGGGTGAGAACCTCTCATTTCACCTCACCACTTGTCCCTTAATCTTTTGTTACACATTCCACAGACTGTTTTGTTGTGTGTTGCTTTCATTTGATCCCTGCTTGTGTAACATTGTGGTGCAGACTATCCCAGGTTTTGTTTGCATTACCATATTACAATTTACATCAACCATGTAGGAAATTAAAGAAAACACACAGCCGTTAAGTACTTTCAGTTATCATTTATTAAGTTACAGGTTAAATGTGGTTTAATCGTTTGTTTCATTGTTCATACTTACTTTTCTTTGTTCCTTTGTCTGGATCCACCATGCAGGATTGGTGTTTGGGAGAGGACTGGCCCAGCACATCCTGGCTTTATGGTGTTGGTGATGTCAGAGTGACATCACTGGGTCAAACCAAATGGAGTTTTTTTTTTTGTTTCTTTTGGATAAATGTATTTTTGTATTAAAAGCATCAGGCATGTTTGATTGTGAATGTTTAGTTTCGGGGATTACTGTAAAACTTCCTGCAAGTGTGGGATTTGAAAAAGGTTGAGGTTTGTAAATGTGGGGTTTTTCTCAAAGTTATGGAAGAGTCACCATGTTGCTTAATGGTAGAGCTGATGTGAGCAGAGCGTGAATGGAGCACCCTATATAAGGAGTGGGTATTTGGCCTCCTCAGGAGAGTGAGGTGAGGGTGTGCTGCCAGAATGTTATTTATTTTGTATGAGTTAACTTTTTTTCTGTAAATTAATTGATTATTTTTGCGTCTCACCTAAATGGAAAGCACTGTAAATAAACTCCTCACCTTTTTGCACATAAGAAGTCTGCTGAGTCTACCAGCCTATCACCTTATTTGACCTTTCTGGCCGAACTATTCTACACCTTTGAATAGATTTTTCTTTCTGTTATCTTCACTGTCATTTTTACAACTGCTGATTCCAATCGATCATACCTTCCCAAACAGAACTCTAAGATGTATTATGCTAAGTAATATTTGGCATTCAACAGTAATCACGTCTTTCTCTATTTAACTGACAGCTATATTTTCAGGTCATTATTCAGAATCAGAATTGACATGCAAACATGATCACCATATAAAATGTGACCCATGGTAATAGATTAAAGTACCCGACAGTGTGAAAACCAGCAAAAGTTTGCCACCTTCTGAGCCTGACCTCTCACAGAGCAGACAGTTGTCTGTCTAGCATTGGATTAACTAAGAGAGCTGAATGGAGGTATATTACAGTGAGTGCAGCTCAGATCACTGAAAATTTCACACTACTAAACACAATAACACTATCACAATTGTGGAAATGAATGCAGGCCAGTGCACCTCATTGTTTCTATGACTACAAAAAGCTTCCAGTCTGTTGTGATGTTATTGTTTGACTCCTTGTCATTTCTCCGTCCCGCCGGCGGGACATGACTACTTTCCAAAAACACAGCCATGTGTACATGCTCCACAATCAAGTTTCCCGACAATATACATATCGAATGAAAGCTTAGAGTCTCATCTTGCCAATGATATAAACGTTTTTGACATGCAGCAACCACAGTGTTGCCACAAAGAGCTTTATGTACAGAAAAGCAAAATGTTAAAATCTGACTTCTCTGAATTTTGAAGACTCTCTGCAGCTAAAACATCGATAATTCCTCACCAGATTGGTCTCATTCTATCCGCACAGACCCAGTGAATATAATCCATTAAAATAATTTAGTCCGCAACACGTACTAAATCCTCAAAGGCACAAATTCTGCAGTAATGTCTTCCCAGACTGAGATCAGCTCCGGCTGTTTTATTAATTTCTTCTGGCGAAATCAGGCACAATCATTTTAGATAGTGCTGAATGTGCTACCATAGACTTTAAAAGTCTATGTGTGCTACAGGCAGCTAGACTGAGTTCTTAGCTTTTGATTAACACCTAGTTTGGCCAATACAAGGGCTTTGGGGGGGTGACTGACATCCCTGAAGAGCCTGTAACGGTTTTCAACCCCCTTTATTCCCCGAGCAGGAAGAGGAGGTGGCGGTACCATCGATTGAGGATCATATCCGCAGGATTCGTGGAGTTTGGAGGACCACCAAGGCAGCTCTTCATCGCTCCGCCGAGCGGAACAAGCAGTTGGCGGATCTCTATCGTTCTCTGGCACCTGAATACCAGGTTGGTCAGAAAGTGTGGCTCTCCACTCGAGATCTACCCCTTCAAATGGAATCACAGAAACTGTCTCCGCACTACGTGGGGCCGTTCACTATAGAAAAGGAGACCCTTCCACGGTCTGTTACACTCTGTCCCGGATGCCATGAAAATCCATCCTACGTTTCACTTGTCCAGTGAGCTTAGCCCTCCGGCCGTTCCCCAGCTTAGCACATGTGCTAGTTGCTATTCCTTTTCGAGCTCTCGAGTAACTGTTTGTCTTTTCCTGCCCCTCAGCGTCTCCTCCGCCGGCCCCAGCTTCCAGCCACTCCAGCCCACAATGTCAGCCTTGATTCACCACCCGGGATCCACGAGCCTGGTGGTTCTTCACACAAGCACCGACACGAGAAAAACACCACGGGAGAAACACCACACGAGCACTAGGATTGTGAAACCACCACCTGCGCACTTGGACGGGAGGGTCGCCACACGTGCACCATTACAGAAAGGACGTCACACGCGAACACGCACGGGAGATCACCACATGGACAACTGCACGGAGAGAACACCCCCCTTCACCTTGGTACCAGCGAACCAGCCCCAGATTCCCTCACCTGCCTCCCCGGTTTTCCACACTCCCTGATACCTTTTAATAAAACTTGTTATTTCTTAACCCTGTTCCCTTTTCGTTCTGGGTCCAGCTCTTTCTCACTCACCTAGTGGCCACCGGCCACAACATGTTGTGGCTAAATGTAGAGAGTTTTATCTTTACAACAAAAGGCCAAACTTTATATACACTCCATAAGGGCCAGTAACAGCATTCATTTTAACTTGGAGATGTCATTTTACAGGCGGTTGCATTAAAATGACCCGGAATAATAAGGGGTTAAGACTTAATACTAGTATGGTCACCAGAAAGGTCTGTTTCTCTAACAGCATACATTAAAAAGGAATCTGTCTATCATATATTGTAAGCCATGCATTACTTTTAAAAGAAGACTGTGAAGTCTCTAATGCATTGGCAGAATGCTGCTCATAGATAGTAAAGGTCTCTTACCACTGACTGACTAAGACTGCTCAAAAAACAAGTTTAAAGTAGAGATGTTAACACATGCATTGTACTTTCTCCTGCAGAAATCGATATTAAATCAGTGTGGTACAAATGCAAAATGAGGGTATAAACCCTGCAAACAGGACATGCTTATGGAAAGAAAATATGTTGAAACAGGAGTGTATGTGTGACTGAATTGCATGCTGGTTCTAAACATGTTTTCAGCACATCCATCCATCCATTCATCCATCCATACACCATACACCGCTTAATCCTCACTAGGGTCGCCAGGGGGCTGAAGCCTATCTCAGCTGACTTAGGGCAAAGGCAGGGGACACCCTGGACAGGTCGCCAGTCTATTGCAGGGCTACACTTAGAGACAGACAACCAAGCACACTCACATTCACACCTACAGACAATTTAGAATCACCAATTAACCTTAACATGTTTTTGGACTGTGTGGGAGGAAGCCAGAGGACCCAGAGAGAACCCACGCTGCAAGGGGAGTGTTAAGTTGTGAATCAAGTTATTGTGCTGTGTATATATTTAATTTAATATTTAATTTATTGATTTAATTTTTCACCTAGTTCTTTAATTTACCAGCAGCAAGAGGGCAGTGCTGCCATTTTGAGTTGATAGGTGTATCAGGTCAGGCCTGAAGGGAGAGGAAGGCTTCATTTGTGGCTCGTGAGCAGGTGTGTTCTCTTTGTTTGCCAGTGTTGTGTATAAATATATTATATCATGTGTGAAGTATAGTCCTTAAGGTTTAAAATATAAAAGAAGTTACATATATGCATATAGTCATGAAATGTTTTCTTTTGAAGAAGTTGCTTGGGTCTGTTTCTTTTATGGTTTCACAGGACAAGCAACAGACGGAGGAAAAGAAGTCCATATAAGGATGCAACCATTCAGTGTGATGAAGATGGGCCCCAATCAGTTGTTTTACGACCTGAACAGGCATCACGTGACTTAGTAGTAAAAAGGAGGGTCAGAGGCAACAGGAGTAGTCTTGCTTTGTCTGATGCCAGGGAGAGTTTGACCCAGAGCTCTGTAATGCAATATTCAATGTGTAATTAAATTGATTGATTGAGACCGAATTGAATCCGATCTCATCTTTAGAAACGAACACGCAGAGAAGACAGTAATTCTCTAACACCAGTCATGGTAGTGCAGGGAGGAAGGTCAGAAATCTTCATTGTGCTAATGACTGCAGAGATGCCACTGGTGTGTATAAACAGTCTTAAGTGAATTTAAAGGGTAAAATTGTAATTGGTCATCTGGTTTGTGTTGTGTTGGGAAGTTGGTTTCCGGATTTGGTTTATTTAATGAATAATATGAAGTGTTTGCACTTCAATTTTAAAATTTAAATTATTGTTGATGGATTAATTAATTTCTTTTTTGAAAAGATTAAATAAAGATGGAAAATGAGTGGAGTTGACCACCATCCTCTGTTGTCTTCAATGCCGAGTCAAGTTTAGGCAGACGATTGAAGCTCAAAACCCAAATAACTCAACAGGGAGAACTTGCAAACTCCACACAGAAAGATCCCAGTGTCCCCACCGGGAACCGGCAACCTTCTTGCTACAAGGCAATGGTGCTAACCACCAAGCCACCTTGCAGCCCTCAGCACATACAGAGTGAGAAAACAAACAGCACAAATAAATGCTTTAAATGTTGACATGCACAGTAAGGTTGGTGGATTTCGTAATGAACACTGCGGTCCTCAGCTGTCCTAAAGCTGACAGAATAGAGGAGAGAAGTACATCTCTCATCTCTCAGTAAAAAAAATGCCACAATGCCACTTGCCAATGGAAAATATTTGTAGTCTGTACGCCAAACCACCCAGAGATCAGCAGAACTGCTACCAGCATGCACAGATTCTCACTTTTAGGAGAGCCAAGCTCAAGCAAATGTTATAACAGCATAGCACTAGACAACGCCAGGGAAGACTGCAATTATGTTTCACACTGTTAATAAATGGCTGATGTTTCAGGTGCACGAAGTCATCTTTTAAATTACAACACCAAAGCACGTGAACTGAAATGCTCAGGAACCTAAGGCAGCTGCTGCATTATTAAGTCATACTTTTGCATATTCCAGAAGAAAATCAGGTTAACTTTGCCAAATGGTTTCTGGAGTTTCAGGCAAAATAGCGTTCAGCTACACAGCCTGATATTGTACTTGGCAGGTAAGTGGAGGCGACAGGTTTCTCACACAAAGTCCTGGAGAGGGAGCCTCAGAGAGGCCCATGTGGTCTTGACAGATTAATAGGCTACCTCAGGGTAAACTGATTATGTGAATCTCAGTCAGTCAGGCCAATTGCATCGTTAGGTTGGGTGTCTGAGGCGATAACCACAAAGTGTTTGCTTACTCTAATATTCTGATTATTTATTAAAGCCCTCAAAAATTATATGATATAGTTAAACAGAAATGTTGAAAAATGATTTCACTGTTTGTAAAATCTGATCTGTTTACTAAAGGTCAAAATGTTTTACTGTGATGACAAGCAGCAGCGACATTATTGGTGTGAATGGATGCTTCCCATGACTACATAAACAAAACATGGCCTTTCAAATCGTTAAATGAACCAACAAAGTATGGCAAACACATTTTATGGTTTTAGTGTAGATTGCTGTAATCTATCATTTGGGGTTGGGCAGAATTTCCAGTGTTTTTTTTAATTTTTAATTTTTTATCATAAAGTAAGACAGAGAGGCAGGCAGATCATAGTTTCAACAAAATACAGCAGGCTGAGGCAGGTTCATTTACACAACCATGGATGTTGAGTTGGAAAATCTTACTTCTACTCCCAAGTTATCTCCCCCCACCTGTGGAAATCAACTTTTCCCATTCCCTGCCTTTTACATTAAAATCTGTTGGTGGCAAAAAGCTCTTTTCTCATTAACCAAATTTGGAGCTACTCACCCTTAAGAGCTTCATGTCATTTATTCTTCTGGCCATTCTTGGTATCTCTTCTATAGGTTTCTATGAATTAAAAACCTGACAGAAGCCTATCTTTCCACACGGCTGCAATCTGGAGTTTTCCCTCCATCACCTATAACAACCTATTCACTCAAGACTCTCCTCTGAAAGCTCCTCAGGCCTCATTTATCATCAGTGCGTAGAAAAGGTTCTAAATTCCGTATTTATCAAACGTGCATACGGGGGTTGTACGTACATCAGTGTTGATAAATCCCACTTGTTCTTAACCTCCGTGCTCATGCACGTTGCCTTCAGGAATGCCTCCAAATCACCATATAGGGCAACAACACGCCTCTTTATAAAGCAAGTGAAGATTTATTTTTTCCTCACCTGTCGTCATCATCGTGGCAAAAAGAGCGAAAAAGAGGAACATTTCTGAAACTGAGATCGAGGTACTTGTCAGCGAGGTTGAAGCAAACCAGAAAATATTGTTTGGTGCGTGAAATGTTGGGATAAGCAGCAAAAGAAAAAATATTGCCTGGGACAAGATAACCACCACAGTTATTTCTGTTGGGTCAGAGGAGAGATCGCCGGCAAAAATTTTAAAAAGCGGTTTGACGTTAAGCTCAGTGCCAAAAAATGCATCACAGTCCATAAAAGACAAATGGCTGAAACTGAAGGAGGATGAATTAATACCGAACGTTCACCCAGTGGATAACCCTGATCACTACAGATGACATGTTTAAATAATCAAACAAAGTCCAGCGAAAACATTTCCACACTCTGTGACACTCACCAATAAGCCAGCCGTCTTCAGCAGCTCCTGCTTGGAGACCCACAGAACTGTTCTGCTCAATGAATGAGTCGTGCGTCCTCCAAGCCGCCGGGCAACAACGCTGGATAGCCACAAATGCGCATCGCAAATTATCAGTACGTTGATTGAATGAAACCCTTTTCTATTTATAAAATTAAGCTTGTTTAGTGATGCTGCTTTGACTGTGATGTGGGTGCCGTCTATGGCTCCACATATGTTTGGGAATCCAGCGACGGTGTTAAGTCCCCCTTTGATTTGGGCTTGTTGGTGATGACTGTAAGGGAACTGGATGTAGGCCGAGGCCAAGGGAGTTATGGCATCCACCACTGCTGGCTTGATCCTGCTCAGTGATGGCTGGAAATGCCGCATATAGACACTTCACGGTGGAATGTGGTGGTCAAAATCCCGGAATACTTTCTATTTGTAGTTTCACTTTTCTACCGCTAGATTATGTGCGTACGCATGGTCAGAGGTGTGTGTATATTTATGCACAATCCTAAGTATAAGTACAAGTTGATAAATTCCATACTTTGCGTAGGAATGTTTGTACGCATGCTCTACGCACATATCTGTGCGTACGCACTGATGATAAATGAGGCCCCTGGAGCACATTTGCAAAAGGTTCTCTGGTTCAAGAAGAAGGTGTTTTGGATGATTAACAAAGTGAAGTGTGTTTCTTTTCACCTGCATCAGCACAGCCCTTAATTCCTACTATTGTTTTTTTTTTTTAACCATCCACTGCTCTTGACATCCTCACCATCACCGGGAGCTCTTATCCTGGACTGAAGGGTCAGTCACCTCAATTATATCCATCCATCCATTTTCTACACACTGCTTTATCCTCTGTAGGGTCATGGGGGGCTAGCATCTATCCCAGCTGACTCTCTGCGAAGGCAAAATACATCCTGGAAAGGTTGCCAGTCTATCACAGGGCTAAACAAAGAGACAAACAAGCACATTCACATTCACACCTATGGACAATTTAGAATCACCAGTTAACCTCAGCATGTTTTTGGACTGTGGGAGGAAGCCAAAGAACCTGGTGGTTACAATTCAATATATACCATATAATATATCACGTCATATCAGTCATGTAAATCATATAGATCAGACTCATTTCAAGGCACACAGTTTGAGAACCAGCTAACCTACAGTCAGTCTAATATTAATGTGTGCTGTGGTAAAATGTTCCTTTCTTAACTTTCCTTACGGAGACTTTATCGTAACAACCATAACAACCTTGGTCTGACTATTTTCACAGCCTGGTTTTGAGTTCGCTTTGTATTATTTGCACTCTTTGAAGAGTTTCATGTTATCTGCATGATGAGCGTGAAGCTGTGCTGTTTGAAGGACAGACACTGCTAGAAGTCTGCATTGTCTTGGTCAGACCTCCGAACATGACCATGGCATCAGAGCTCTGCCCTTCAGCTGAAATATTCAATCTGCATTTCTCTCCTTTATTATTCTTCAATAAAGAGCTGCAAAGGTGGATCAGTGGCTAGCACCAGTGCCTCACAGCAAGAAGATCGCCGGTTCGCGTCCCAGTGAGGACATCTGGTTCTTTCTGCGCGGAGTCTGCGTGTTCTCCTCATGGGTTTTCTCCAGGTTCCTCTCACAGTCCAAGAACATGTTGAGGTTAATTGGCGATTCTAAATTGTCCGCAGGTGTGAATGTGAGCGTGTTTGGTTGTCTGTCTCTACGTGTAGCCCTGTGATAGACTGGTGACCTGTCCAAGTGTCCCCTGCTTTCGCCTTAAGTCAGCTGGGATAGGCTCCAACCCCCCCGGATCCCAGTGAAGCTTAGGCGGTGTATAAATAATGGATGGATTCTTCAATAAAATACAGAAGACAAATATTGTTACACTTTGAGTGCTTTTGCTGTGGCTCATCCAGATTTCCACAACATCGTGGAATACGGGCTGAGCACAGACAGAAAATGAATGTTACGAATGGTTCAGGAACTCAGGTGCAGACAACAGAGACACAGCAGACAGACAGATAAATGCAGAAGTGAATTTATTTACAAAGTGCGGTGCAGATATTGAGAGCAACCAGAGCTAACTTAACAGACTGAGAGGAAAACAAACCTAAACACATGGAGCTCTAACTAGCGATACGGCGGACTGACGGACAGAGAAACAAGCTAAACCAAATCCCGGTACAACCAAGCACGGAACAGCAAACAATAAGCACAAACCAAACTACAGTTTAAGTTGTATTGTTGAATCTTGTTTTTCCTGTGTCGTAGCCATGTAATAAACTCTGAATTTGATGTGTTTGCACTACGTTTATGGAGCAGAAATCATGGCTAATGAGCGACTGAGCTTGCTAATGTTAGCTTAGCGTCCTCAGTATAGTTTACTAAGTTTACAGTGGATGAGTATATAATTAGTGCCACGGGCTGAGCACGAGGCCCTACTTGTACTCTGTACAAGTAGGGCCTATTGTTATCCTGGTGCGATTTTTCTTATTATTTCGACTCTTCCGTACAAAATTTCGATGGCCTACTCCTCCCACAGATTTGAGAGCACCCACACAAATTATACATCAAAATGTGCAGCTCGATCGGGAATAGTGTGCTAACATACAGATTTTTAAAAAAAAAAACGCATTTATCACGACGCAATTCGCAAAAACGTCGCAAAAATCTCCCATTGAAAATGAATGGGACCGACGAGAAAATCACACAAAATTACACTACTTTTCAAAACGCCACTGCTCAGGCATACTTTCACCTAGACACTCCATTTAAACTTTAAAATGTTGACGCGTCCGTCCCTTATCTCAAAGTGTTTCTACTTTTTTCATATCTTCAGTCATTCCTTCGTGACAACCTCTCAAGTTTTGAAACTTTTTCACCCCTTTTCAGCCTTTACAATGGGTGTGTATGTGGTCCTTTAGAGTGAGTGATGACATCACTAGAGTGAGAGCTCAGAAAAAAATCACACAGTAAACTTTTTTTAACTTGTCGCCCTGGCCACAATTTTTATGGGACAGACATCATTTTTACATCAAAACGTAGGAAAATTTGTCCTCCCGCTCACAATGTCACTTTGGAAGCCCACAGAATTAAGTTTGGGGGGTTTTGGAGCCTTGTTCCTCTAAAGATCTCTCTTCCTTCCCCATCTGCACCCATTCAAAGACAGCTTCTGATTTTTCTCAAGGACCACAAATTTACACATTACTTCTCAAATGATTGTGCACTCATTTTGTACTCTAAGAAAATAATACATCTCTGTAATGCCCAAGGTCTTGGCTTTCTGAAAATGTGCTCGGCTTTTCTCTCCGACACACGGTTTTGACAAAAATGGTGGTTGTTTGAGGTCTTCTCCTTCTGCTCACTTCGACTGATTTGACAGTTAAACCTAGTATCTGTTGCAGCTGTGTGCTGGGCAACGCTCTAACCCTGCTCCCAACCCCCCTTCCCCCCCTGCTCCCTCCACACAGCAACAGCCCTTCACACAGCTGAGGCTTAGGTTATTCAAAGTTTTTGTAGGTTTGGTAATTATAAAAGAGTTATTTATCGGTCCCAGCAGACTCCCGTGGCACTCTCAAATTTTCTGCTAGGAAATTTTCTAGTTTCTAAATGGTACGTTGTGGAATTGGCATGGGTTCACCACACAATCGATCATCAATTCATTTTCTCTAAAGCAGGGGTGTCGAATCCTGGTCCCCTAGTCCATCATTTGAATCAGGTGTGTTGGAAGAGGGAAACATCTAAAACATGCAGGATTGCGGCCCTCGAGGACCAGGATTCGACACCCGTGCTCTCAAGGGACCGATGACAATGTGGCAAAGTTAATTCACCTGAGAGGTGAAAAGGAGCACCTTTTCTCGGGGAAGCGTTTTGCTTCAGCAGCTGGATGGGAGTGAGTACCGTTAAATTCCTATGAAGACATCAAGTATTTTGTGTATTTATAACAAAAGCAAAGCTGAATTTTAACTTAGAACTAAATTACTGTCTATTATCGTTGTTAATGACAGCAACCGACCCGCTTGGCATCTTTCTATACAAGTTTGATATTATATTATATTTTGTAATTATTATACAGAACTGTGTTGAAAGATATGGGTCTTGCTGGCCTGGTGAGTCCTGCCAGAGCCGCCAAGAAGTGGGAGAACCTCAAAAAGACGTACAAGGTTTGGATTTACTGTATTTAACTGCAGTCTCAGATCATGAAAGCACATATGGAAGGAGGCAGTTTGTGTTCTCTTTGCTCTGTTTGGCATTTGAAATAAACACTGCCTTAACTGTGTGTTGTTAAGACTTTCTAATGAAGATACAAAATTTATTCTGATGTAAAGCTTTTAAGTATATGTATGTAAGTAAAGTATATGATTTACACTTTTTATTATAATGTATCATCTATTATATACCAAAAAAAAAATGTTATGTGTGCAGGAGCTGAAGAAGCCACCAACAGGAAGTGGTTCTCCCTCATGGATGAGGCGATAGGAGAGAGGACATCCATTCGGGCTCGTTGCCTTATTGCCTCAGCCTGGGGGGGAGACCCCTTCCATGTCTGGGGTGGGATCATCTAATTCAGTGCCACCTGAGAGTCAGACTGTAGAGCCAGGGACAGAGTCAGAGACAGAGTCAGGGGCAGAAGAGCCACGGCCGGCTCAGAGGCAGCGGCATGACCCTGTCCTTGAGCTGCTGCAGAGGGCAGAAGAGAGGGCCAGGCGAACAAATCATTGACAAAATGTAAAATTAAAAAATGAAAAAAGTTTAACTGTTTGTTTGCAATATTAAAAAATACAACTGTTTATAAAAAGAAAAAGAACAAAAGAACATTGACTGATATAAACAAATTTCTCCCAAGAAAATTTGAACACATGAACATTTCCTTAACTTTCAGATAAGTTCAAGAGATTTGAGGATAGGCTACAGATTGAAGGCTGATCTGATCATCACTATTTACACTATTTGCAAAACTACTTTAAACTATTTACATGGATGAAAGTTTGATGACAGTTTTGTGTTCCCTAATTGTAGTCGTGGTCATTGAGAGCATCAGGAATGCTGATTGGTGCTGACAGAGCAGCTGCTCACCAGACTGCATGTCGGGCTGAAGGTGACCACCTTTATCGTCTGTTCCCATTTCCTCCTCCACAGGCTCAATTATGTCTCCATCTCTGAGACAGAAGTTGTGCAAAATAGCACAACATGCAATGACCCTCACGGCGAAAACAGGATGAACTTCCAGAGCCTTGAAAAACATGGATCGCCACCTGGTCTTCATGATGCCAAACGCCCGTTCAACAACAGACCGAGCCTTTGCATGGTGTCTGTTGAACCTGGCTGCCACTGGATGTCTCACTGGCTCTCTGTATGGTGTGATGAGTGCGATTGGTTGTGATGTACATGGGAATCCACCATCACCAAGAATACAGTACCCCTCAGGTGGGTACAATCTGCCGACATATAATGGGCTGTTTTTAAGAACTCGAGCGTCATGGACAGAACCTGGGTAACCGACAAATATGTCCAGAAACTGACACTGGTGGTCACACACTGCTTGCATTTGAATCGAATAAAAAAGTTTTCTATTAAAATAGCACTGAGCATCAGCACTTGGTGGCTTGATTCTGACTTGACAGCCATCAACAACCTTTTTAAATGCAGCTGATCCAGCCAGACGTTGAAAGCCAGCACCAACTCTTGGAAGCTCGTCTGCTGATGGAAAGCAGATGACCCTGTTTTTGAGAGCAATGACTTTGTCTGCAACCCTGTGAATGATGTCATTCATCATAGAGTGTGGGATGCCAAACGCTCTGGACACAACACGGTAGGAGGTTGCACTTGCAAGCCAAAAAAGAAATACCAGGACCTCTAACTCCTGACCCCAGCCATGGTCACATGGAGATTAGAGGATGTGGGTTAGGTGGCTTATTGTGGGTCTGGAGAGGTGGAAGTCAGGCCGCAGGTCACTCTGGCCATCCAGGAACATGGCAATGAGTGGAACATGACTGTTAAGTTCACAATACTGAGATGATTGTGCATGCTGAAAATAAAAATATTCAAACTTAGAATTTTCATTTTTTACATCAGTTCATGACACCATTCTGTGTTACCATAAAATCTGGTCTAATAGTTTACTGTACAAGTTGTGAAAGCAAAGTGGTATCAGTGCTAATTTTTCCCAAGAGGGGCTGTAGTCTGAACCATAGGATATGTACAGTCTATGGTCCATAGTTAAATGTCACACTGACAATTCAGAGATAATTAATGTATGTATCTATTGTAAATAAACGTGTAAAGACTACAATCATGTTAGTGTGTTCACTTACAAGTTGACGTTGTCTTGCCAGTTTAGCCAGAGCAATTCGTCTCAGTCTTCTCTGACGATTGATTCTGTTTCTTATTATTATTAGAAGAAGAATTTGTATGATCGTCATGAAAGTTGAGGATTGGTGGCATTTCCAGAGATTTGTGATAGCTATTTTTCAGTGAAAAAAATGTGAATAGTGGTAAGTAGTGGAAAATACGCAGGTATATGAATTTATCACAGAAATGTCGGTCGGCTCACTACAATAGCCGGCGTCGATCTAATACGTCTTAAGTGAGCGACATCAGTGAGGTTTTAATAGCGCCGAGACTTGCATAGTGTCCGAAATGTTACTTTGCCGAGCAGCTCCATATATAATGATCACTGTAAAGGACCTTTAGTATGAACATAATATTTCTGTAAACATGTTGTTTTTATGTTTACTTATTCATTTTTTGAGCATTTGTTAAGGTCATGTTATTGTTTATTTAATTATACCAGGCATTCTGAGCTTTTATTTTGAAAGCGCCTCGCTCGAAAGAACTTCCAGAGTTTTAGCGCTGTGTCGGTATATGAAAGTGCGCCGGTGTGTAGACGAGTACGTCCAAGGAGTGAGAAGAGAGTGATTGTTGTGTTTATTTAGCTCCTGGCTGATATGGCACAAGGTTTGTGATCATTTAGTTTAATGTAAGGTTTAGCTCAGAGTTCAAGTTGTGGCGTCTTTTGTAATCTTGAAGGTGTTATTGCTACGACGTGTTTTGCTAGCGTACGTGCTAATCAACATTGGCTAAGCTACTTCGTCTGTCCGTGGTTAATTCATAAGTGTGTTTATTTATCTAAAGAACGTAATTGTGTGCCTTGTATTTTCTTTGATAGCATTTGTGCGTTAAAGCTGCTTATTTGATACAAAGGTGATTTGTTAAAATCATAATTTAAGTTAAAACCAATTACATATAGCTCTTTATTTGAGATTGTCAGTGGATTAAAATGAGTCATGAAGGTGTGATTTCTATGATTGCACTTGGATTATAATAGCTTAAAATTACATGATTTGGGTTTGTATAAATTATCAAGGGGGTATGATTTAATAAGTTCATTGGTCTAAAAGGAGATTGTAATGTTTTTGTTTTTCATTTGTAGCTCTTACGGTGAGTTCATGAGTGAATAAGGTTCACTGAAATAAAACACTATGAACCATCAGTCAAAGCCTACGACCATCATTCAGCCGGGGATGCTACTATATCACAATATAGGGAGTAGGGAGTAAGGCATAGGGAGTGATTTCGGACACAGCCCCCGTGTTGGTGCGCGTGTTGCTTGAAGAAAGTCACATGACCGATACAGCTGCTGTTTCGCCTGTCACTGAGGCGCTAAACTGTTTATAAGGAAGCGCATATGTTAACGGGATGCATTTCTGCCAAAAGAATCACAGAAGCGCAATTCCAAGCTATTATGGAGCCCGAAAGAAAAAGACAGCTCCCGCCGTGTGGGACCATTTTGATCTTATATCGGCTAATAATGTTGTCATGTCTTTGGGTCAAAGATATTAATATTTTCACGAGTGATAAGTTAGAGAAAAGGTTACAAATAAGTTCATAATGTATAAATAAATAAGTTAACTTCAACGTTTTGGTTACGTCAGAGTGAGCGCTCGTCTTGCTATAAACGATCTTCGGCGTTTTTCCTGTTGGTGAGAAACGGCTGGCGGTGTGACGGAGACAAGGTCTGGGGAACCTCGGATGTGCGCTGTGTCGGTTCTGGAGCGTTTGAGCCTGGGGAAATTTTCGTCTTTGTAAGTGTTGCCTGTATAAAGCACTTGTATAAAGCTGTTTCCATGAGCAGTTCGTAATGTATGTGTGTTAGCATGCCACACGTATCGTAATTGTATTTTTCTGTTTTGTTGCAGTTACTAATTGTCACGTTGACTTCGAGAAATCTCCATAAACATAAGAAAAGCAAGCCTTGTGTGTGGAGTTTCTTAAATAGTTCGCTGGCTGTCTAGCAGCACACAGTTACGTGCAGTGAGGACAGCACAAATGTATTTATTTTTTATTTCCTTGCTGTTTAATCCTGTTCCTGGAGAACTTGCATCAAAAAAACGTAATCGCCTTAATGCCAAGACATTGGAACAATTGTTTCCTCTCCTTGTCTCAAAGACCAGTACATGAGCATCCTCACATCCACAATACTTTCACTTTGATTTTCACGTTATGCCACGCATTCACATTGTTTATTGATTGTATATTTTGGATATATCACATATATTTTAAACTAAATTAAGATCTAAAATAATACAATATAAAATACAATAACTTGAATTATTTTACTGTCTATACCAGGTCATTAAATCAGTATGTCAGTTGATCCTGTCAACTCGGTTGCCTGTACGGATTTTTAAGATCCAGCAGGTGTCACGATTGAGCAACACAGTGACACAGTACCGACACAGTGTCAATACAGTCTGGGTCATGTGCAACAACGCTACATGAGACCTCATCTACCCATCACTAGCATACAGCTGGGAACAGCAGACTGAGGTGGAATTGTCTCCGCTCTTCGGCTTTCAGCTGGGGACAGCAGACAGGCAGGTGAAAGTCGGACTGAAGGCACGACTGACGAGGTTCAGACTCAGACAGGGCTGGAACTGACGGGTTCAGCAGACAAACTGGAGAACAGTCCGACAACGCTGGTGGATTCTACTGCCGCTTATAAAGAGCAGTTGTTGGCACACAGGCTCCCGTCGTCATCACGGTGATTGCCAACACCTGCTGCCACCAACCGTTGCCGCCCCAGGGCACGCCCTCCCGCACAGGCTGAGTGGAGGAGAGTGACTGCCAGCACGCAGGTCTCAGAGGCGGGCGTGACAGCCAAATAATTTGAGCACCCCTATAGCTCACCTCGTTGAGCGGGCGACCTATGAACAGGGGCTGTAGTTCCCTGACGCAGCGGTCGTGAGTTTGACTTCCACTCATGACAGTTTGCTGCAGTTTCCTTCTCCCCTCTATCCTGTCTCACTCTCACTGTCCTAACTAATAAAGGCAAAACAGCCAGAATTTTTTTTAAAAATAAAGTGAAATGGTTTTACTCTGCTGCAAGCACAGTGTCTCACATTTTATATTCATTGTACCTGAAAATGGTGCAATTATCAGGGTAAAACCTAAAAACTGCTGACCTGGGTGAAGTCCTCAGTGTGTCAGTATCGTAACAGCATCTCTGAATCAAACCCAAATAGTATGTTCCTTTTAGATTATTTGGATTGTCTAATTTTTTAATATTTACACACATAAAAACATGCATGCAACTCTACAATAAACCCTGAACCTGCATCAAAAGCAAATCAATGCAATTGTCCTAAAAGTACCTACGACAAACCCTTGTGTTGGGTGGTTTTCTACCTCTTGTGTGCTTTGTTAAGTTAAACCACTGCATCTTGTGTACATACTGAGCCCACACACTATACAGTTCATTGTGTGAATGTGTCTGTGCACCAAGACATGCAAAAAACAGTTTAATAGTTTAGTAGTTAACTGAGTGCAAAAAGTGAGGTCTTTGTTGCGGTTAAGGTTGTTCAGTAAAAATGTGAATTATGGAAAAAACACAATTAGCATTTTACATTTCTACACACACACAGCTGTGAAAACCTCATCTGTGAAGGAACTGAAATAATTTTTAAAAAAGACCAAAAAAAATCATTTTGGGATCTTAGAAATGTAGCACCTTTTTTACTATAACGTGTGAGAGTTACATCACTGTACTATTGTATGAAAGGAAAATGAAGTATTGTGCCGAGCAGTGTGAGTTGTGTAAATGGGTCAGCTGAATTCAAAGGGAAAGTTACAAGTTTTGTCAGAAGTACCTTTTGCTTTTTGTGAGAGCAATTAGCCTATGAACCAAATCTGTAATACTGTATAGGCACAAAATGAATCATAACACTCCACAGAAGTTTGGTTAAGAAAAACAAAAGTAGACCTAAAGCCAATTTATGAACTTTTAAAGGGAATTTCAGTAAACTGTGTGAGTAAAGTAAAGAACAGAGGCTTTGCAGACTGCGAGACAATTTACAAGTCAGATATGAGGGAGGAGGCTCATTCGCAGTATCTCACTATAAAGCATGGCTGTTTTTCTGGAGACACGGAGATCTTGTTTGCATTTCTCTTCCAACTGTAACATCCTATACTTACTCTGACATGTATGACATGAAAACTAACCTCAAATTTAAAAACAACAACAGAAGGTCTGTTCCCCAAATTCCCTAAATGATTTCATCAATCAGTAGTAGTAGTAGTGTTAATAACAAAGAAATGCTATTCTGTTCTGCAGTTTAATTTTAGCTGACTTAACTAAGCTGCATATTGAAACAATACAGATATGGAAAAAGCTGAAAAATGTGCAACTTTTTTAAGAAGTATAAGTGACTGTAGTTTTCTATGTTTTCTATGTGTGTGTGTAAGTCAGTGTTTCCCCTTCCTTCCACTGTGCAAAAGTAAAGCCACCAAAATCAATATTTTGTCATGTGTGGAGAGGCGTTCAGCACATCACCAACTCCAGGAGACCATCCCCCCTGCTGAGGCAAATAGAGACCTGGCCAACAACCTCAACTCATTCTACTGCAGGTTTGAGAGGGACACATTCACACCCCTCACCCTCCCCAGCCCACCTCTCATCCACAACACAACCACACCAACAAGCCCTGTCACACCTCAGACTGCACCCCAAACTGCCCAGCCTCACAGTGCGTGAAGAGGAAGTGAATCAGGAAAGCATCAGGCCCAGACGGAGTGTCCCCCTCCTGTCGGAAAGTCTGTGCTGACCAGCTGGCTCCAGTCTTCACCAGGATCTTTAACAGGTCCCTGGAGCAATGTGAAGTCCTCTCTTCTTTTAAACATTCCACAATCATACCGGTTCCCAAGAAACCCTCCATCACAGGACTGAATGACTACACTCCAGTGGCTCTGACATCTGTGGTCATGAAGTCGTTCGAGAGACTGGTGTTGAGCCACCTGAGGTCCATAGTAGGCCCTCTGCTGGAACCCCTGCAGTTTGCCTATCGGGCAAACAGGTCAGCGGATGATGCAGTCATTCTGGGGCTGCACTACATCCTGCAACATCTTGATGGCCCTGGGAGTTACGCAAGGATCCTGTTTATGGACTTCAGTTTGGCTTTCAACACCATCATCCCTGAAATCCTCTCCACCAAACTCTCCTTTCTGTGTCTCCATCCATCTGCCAGTGGATCACCTGCTTCCTGACAGACAGGAGTCAGCAGGTGAAGATGGGAAACATCACCTCTTGACCCGCACTGTCAGCACTGGCGCCCCCCAGGGGTGTGTCCTGTCTCCACCTCTCTCCTCCCTCTACACCAACGACTGCACCTCCAAGCACCCAGCTGTTAAACTTGTGAAGTTTGCAGACGACACTACAGTCATCGCCCTGATCCAGGACGATGACGACTCTGCATATTGGCAGGAGGTTGAGCGGCTGGTGTTTTGATGCAGCCAGAACAACCTGGAGCTGAACAAGTTCAATACTGTGGAGATGAGAGTGGACTTCAGGAGACAGCCCTCGCCACTGCTCCCCCTCACCATCAGCAACAGCCCTGTGTCAGCTGTAGAGTCCTTCAAGCTCCTGGGGACTACAATCACCCAAGACCTGAAGTGAAAGAAGAACATCCGCTGCATCCTCAAAAAGGCTCAGCAGAGGATGTACTTCCTGTGACAGCTGAGGAGACACGGTCTGCCACAGGAGCTGTTGATTCAGTTCTACACCGCCGTCATTGAAGCTGTCCTGTGCAGCTCTGTCACTGTGTGGTTTGGAGCAGCCACACTGCAGGACAGAAACAGACTGCAGCGCACAGTCAGAACAGCCGAAAAGATCATTGGAGCCCCCCTACCCTCCGTCCAGGAACTGTACTCCAGTAAAACCAGGAAGAGGGCAGGGAACATCATCACAGATCCCACTCATCCTGGTCAAGAACTGTTCTCCCTCCTCCCTCCGGCAGGCGATACAGAGTCCTGCAGACTAAAACCACCAGACATAAAACCAGTTTTTACCCCACTGCCATAACTCTACCGAACAGCTGAGCCATTCTCAGCCAAAATTGTTATTTGCACTGCTATTTGCACAATGTACATATACCTTTTCTGCTCGGATGAGTTAATTCTTGTATATATTTGTCTTAATATCTTGTTTTATTTTTTATTATTTATTGTTATAATTATTTATTCTATTTTATTTTTATTCTTTTTTTCTATAGTTATTTTAGTTTGTTTTTTTAAATTTTATTTTCCTATTTCTATTATTCCTGCTAGGGCAACATAAACAGCTGAAACCAAATTCCTTGTTTGTTGTATACGTACTTGGCCATTAAGGTGACTCTGATTCTGATTCTGATGTGCTAATGTAATTCGGGCTGCATCTCAGATATAGCCCAAGGCACAATGCCACTGATTTCATGCAGATGGGTTACATATGTCACAGCTGGGTGCTGCCATTTTGTACAAGTGAAGTCGTTTGCAACCAGAGTCAACAGCGACTGGTTTAAATGTGCACACCACAGACTGTATATAAAATACAGACATAGCCTCCAAGTCTGAGAACTGAAGCCAAGACAGAAGTGACTTAAGCTTGCATTCTTTCTAACGGCCAGCAGGGGGCAAATCCTGGTTGCATAGAAGTCTATGAGAAAAGATCCTACTTCTCACTTAATTTGTTACCCCAGTAAACATTTTCCTAAAGAGTTTGTGGTCTCAATTGCTAGTTTCAAGTCGCTTTCAATACAGCATGATGTCATTTTGTAATGATCGTCCCAGTTAGATTAAAAAAGGCAATAAAGGAAGCGGGGTTACTGTCTGATTGACAGCTGGCTACTATATAGGAATGCATTGTGTCCTCGAGGGGCTGCAGGGTGGCACAGTTGGTAGCACTGTTGCCCCGCAGCAAGAAGGTTGCCGGTTCGCGTCCTGGTGGGGAACCGGAATCTTTCTGCGTGGAGTTTGCATGTTCTCCCCGTGCAGCGTGGGTTCTCTCCGGCTTCTCCGGCTTCCTCCCACACAGTCCAAAAACATGTTTGTCCGTAGGTGTGAATGCTTGGTTGTCTGTCTCTAAGTGTGGCCCTGCGATAGACTGGTGACCTGTCCAGGGTGTCCCCTGCCTTCGCCCTAAGTCGGCTGGGATAGGCTCCAGGCCCCCGTGACCCTAGTGAGGATTAAGCGGTGTATAGATAATGGATGGATTGTGTCCTCGAGCTGTGAGTCAGTTCCACTTATCACATCCAGTTTCAAAGAGCCAAATTCAAAGCTTTCATATGCAGTCTATGATCGGTTTTCAGTGCTTGAACTTGTGACCCAGCTGCCTCAGTCTCCACTGTATTGGATTCTCATTGGCACTCACTATACTATATATATATATCCCTGAATGCTGTTGGTTACATATTTTTTCTCATAGATTGAGTGTGTTAATAGCCTGCTCGGTATTATGCCAGCGTTAACTTACCGCCAACACCCCAGAGACATCTCAGCACATCAGTTATTACAGACTAGTGCAGAAAAAAATCATTTCGTGACAACAATAAATCAAAAAGTTAAGGAAAGGAACAGGGTTTGATGAGTACAGTTCCCAAACAGAGAATTCTGTCAGTCACATTCCATGAATCATAACCACAGACACCCTTTTAGTCACATCATTAAAATAACCAGGAGCACAAACGTGAGAAAAACATACGTGACTTGAACAAACTTCAACATAATGAGAAGTTCTTCAAAAAACAAATACTTCAAATACTTGGGCTTCACTTCTGAGGAGATGCCGTGTTGTCTAAACTTACATACAGGCTATGATGTGTGTGACTGGAATTCTTTTTGTGCTGGCTTTTTCTTGGTGTGAAATTTAACTGAAATGATGTCATTTGGACATTTCTATGCCAGTAAGTTGTAAGATTTCAGTGTTGTATGTATGAATGGATCCACTGAAGTGCGTAATATCTGAATGATGTTCTACATTGTCCTCTTAAGCACTTTTTATTTCTCTCTCTTTCTAAAGATCGACTTGTAACATGGGAGTTTTTTAAATTCTGCTCTCTCGCTCTCTCTCTCTCAGCTCTTTTTTCCCAAGCAATCTTGGACTTACATTTTTGTGGTTCTTTGCCAGTCTGTGATTGACATCCAGATAATAAACTGTGCAGTTATATCATAGGTTGTTTCTTTAATAGAATAAGCAGCTCTCACATATGTACATTTGGGTTTCATGAGAAATAAATTGGGTGTTCTTTTAGAAACATTTGTGTGTTGAAAATCTCTGCAACAACACCTGGCACTTATACAAACATCTGTTTTCTGCTCAAGTGTCAAATTCAGGACAGCTTCTGTTCTCAGACATCAGACAGGAAAAAAAAGAGATATTTCATTCCACTGAAAGACTTTAAGCCAAAAGAAAACCTTTGTATATGTAACGGATCTATTTGTGTGTGGATAGGGCATCAGGGAAGACAACTCGGTTCACCGTTCTCCAGCATTTATTTCCTCGACTATGTGAAGCAACACTGTAGAAGAGATTAATGACACATTAATCTTCTTCTGTTCCCTTTTTACACGTGCACTCTGCTCCCTCAGCAATGCGGGGCAGCACTGTGTAACAATGAAAAACATTTTAAAACTACGTTTTTAACAATGCTCTTCTTAACAATCAGAGCAAATCTCATACAATGCCACCTGGTGGCCACATTAACACAGTGTAGTGGGGTGGAGTGACTAAACAGAGATAAAACGTATAACTTAAAATAAAAACACATACCTGTAGAAGAGATTAATGACACATTAATCTTCTTCTGTTCCCTTTTTACACGTGCACTCTGCTCCTAAACATGCAGACGAGAACAGCGTTTACACAAGCTGCTCTACGTCGGACAAAATCGCGCCAAAACGGCGGAAACAAAGACGTCCATAAAACTTATACTGACGGTCAAAACAACACAAAACAGCCTGATAACGTGATATTGTACTACGGTAAACAACATACACCAGAGGCTACGACATAAATATCTAAATTTATGAAGAAAATACACAATATCACGGCTGCGTTTTCTCACACAACTTACCCTCAGCAATGCGGGGCAGCACTGTGAGGGATCTACGAGAGAAGCTACGGAAGCCCAGGAGGCTCAAGCAAGGCAGAGTGCAGAAGGGCAATTCTGAAGGCAAAATCACTAAAACAATCGCAAATAAAAATGACTCATTAAGATAAAATTCACAAATACTTAGAATAACATCAACAAACATCAATTGAAAATAATAATTAATAAAGTGCATTTTTAACTCCATTACATATAGATCAGGTGTCATAAAAATAGCTGCAACACCCCCAGGCTGGAGGTGTCAGAATTAGGTCTTAAACTTTCTAAAATATCTCATCACCTGCAGCCTATTTTATTCTAGATTCAAGCTGCCAGTGAAACAACATTTATGTGGCAGTCCTAGGTTTCTGTGGTTGGGTTTGCAGGATCAGTATTGTAGTTTTTTTTTTGTTTGTTTGTTTGTTTTTTTTCTAATCTGCAATTTTTTAACAATAATGATTGATTCTGCTTCAGGAAAAATTCAAAGCAGAAGCTAAATTCAAACATGCTAAAATCCTGGAGGCACTGAATTCGGCATTGTTAGATCCGATTCTTTAGTTGGAAGCCCAAGAACAAGCCGGAGAAATCTTCAGTTCTCAGTTGTATAATTTATTTATTAATTAATTAATTAATTTATTTATATATTTCAGTCACAGGTACTGGGCTGGGCCTGCCCCGAACATAGATAAGATTTAATTGGCCAGTTACTAATGGCGTGGACAGGCATCCTTCTGTGCTCTGTCTACGTCCTTGACATTTGGTAAGCAACATGTGTGGATGTTGTTGGTACGGCGTGTAGCTAAAGTAACAATCGTATCTAATAGAAAAGAGGAGTTTCCACTATCTCCAAGTGTGCAAACCGGTTCTCACCAGCCATATTATCTTCAAGGACATATGCTGCTCTCAGGAGGAAAATACGAAACAGAATCATAGGCTCAGTGCAAAATACAGATTCAGAATACATAATAGCTCGAAACATACTTAATTATAACATTTCCCTCTTTTGACATGATTTTATCATGTCAATTAAATGAAGGTAGGAATGGTAGCTCAGTTGTATCACATCTTTCAGTGGGAACCAACTCCACAGGGCCCCAAACTGCAAGTGATCATCCACCACAAGGTGCAACACAACCAGGCAGGAGATTTTTTGACATCCCCCTTTTGATATAATTCTATTATATCAACACAAATAAAAAAAATAAAAAATCTCATGATCGTATAGTGGATATGTAAGCATGTCTTCATTGCATTGAGCATCCTATATGTATGCTGCTATGTGTAAGCTGCTCTTCATTGCTTTAACTTGCAGCAAGCAATTCTTCATTGCACATGCATGTGGAAATAATAAACAGAGCAATGTTCATCAAACAAAATAACCATAACGTTAAAAGCATAAGCTAAACATTTCATATCAGGAGTAAACATCATGGTACTGGGAACAGAACCTCTTTCCCAGGAGCATTCAACCTTCTATAACTCTACTGATAACATCTCCGCAATGAGCACGATAATAATAAAAAGCTATGAGTCTCATGCCACTACGTGTATGTGATGCTATATATGGATATGTGGTAACCTTAGCAGAATCAGTGTATGTACAGGGGTTCAGGGGTACCAATAACGGTCTTC
>NW_007579379.1:43890-55615 GCF_000690725.1 Stegastes partitus | reverse complement strand
TCATCAGGCACACCTCTGGTGACTCCAATTGCATCTATGTAAGTCGGGGAATTCTGATATAAGGTAGATGAGCTACGTTTATCCCATTTCTGTGCTTTTACTTTAAAATATCGCCGTCTGTTTAAGTCAGTGTTGGAATCCTGAATCCTGCTTGTACTGCAAATTAAAGTAGCGACTACAAACAGGCTGCTAACAACTAGCTACTAACAGTTTCTGGAGTTTATCAATTCACCTGCAGCTACTGTTTTCATTTCATAGCAAATTGTTTGATATTTGTTACATGGTGGTGCTGTAGCTTAATGTTTATTTTAATATTTGAACCGGCTTTTTGTAATACATGGAAATTTATTAAATTCTTTTTGAATTGGGGCAAAACAAAATACATATTAGTTATAAGGAAGCATTATGAACATGAAAAGATCATTGTTCACAATATTACCATCAAAATGCTCTCTTAAATAAAATTTTTTGGGTGTAATGTTGGATGAGAGACTTAGCTGGAAGATTCATATAAATTATATAAAAAATAAAGTGAGCAAAAGTATTGGTATTTTATTTAATGTAAAACAGGTTGTGGATGAGGCATCATTACTCCTTCTTTGTTCCACATTAATTGTTCCATATTTTACATACTGTATTGAAGTGTGGGGCAATGCATGTAAAAATGTATTAGAACGATTATGGTTGCTTTAAAAAAAAAAAAGCATTATAAATTATAAAGCCCCAAGGGAGCACACAAATGACCTTTCCAGTAAATCTTTTGTTTTGAAATTCAAAGATTTGTTGATTTCAAAATTGTAATAATGATGAGTAAGATATCCAAGGGGTCGTCACCAGAACCTTTATTAAATTTGTTTTCACTGATCATAGACAGTAACAGCAGAATGAAAGGAGATTTTCGAGTGCCTTTATCAAGAACTGCACTAAAACAGAGGAGTTTTTCAGTAAATGGAGTGAAGCTGTGGAATTAATGTAAAGAGGCAAATCCTATTGCTCAATTAAAATACAGATTTAAGAAAAGTGTAACCGAAAGATACAAAAGCCAATAAGTTGGGGGGGAGGAGGAGATTTGTGTTCTGTAAATGCTGACTGAAGGCCATCTATGTTTGGTTTATGTCTTCTTTGTTATAGGGGCGCGCTCTATAAGACTCGTCTTCCTCGTGCTCCTATTCTGCCATGTTTTCTTGTTGTGATGTACAATACATCCTCATTCTATTTATTCAGTTATGTCTTCATGTTTTTGTCATTCCATTTAACTCAGTTTCTGAATTTGTTTGTTTAATTCAATTAAATCACTTTTTTCTTTTTTCTTTTTTTTTTTCCACTTCTTCAGTTAATAATGCCCTGCATGTTTTGCTTGGAGCAAATCACAGCACTCTGCAGTCATACTCAGAGTTTACAATACCATTTTCTAAAAAATAACAATAAATTTGATTTGATTTGATTTAAATGGATCAACCTAACTAAATGGTGAAAATAGTTTCGCACCACTTTACAAGTTGCATGCTGGGTTCTGAGTCAGACCTTTGCTGAGGGTTCAGAAAATATTAGAAAATAGTATTTTTAACTACCCACTTGGATTTTTCATACAATCTTGTCTATGAAAAAGGATTGTTGGCTCAGTGACATATGTGACACATTAAGGCACAAACCTGGCTTAACTCTGACAAAGATGTGAAAAGTCAATCATTAATTTAGTCTCAGTAAAGTAAATAGATTAAAACCCGCTGTATGAACTGTCTGCTTCAACACCATGACTCCTCTCTTGTATATTTAGGAACATTAAAGAAAAATGTTTAGTATATTGACTTCTGAGCACTGAATCATGTTTTTGACAAGATGTAAACAACGAAGACCCTGCTCATCATGTCTGGGATTCTCCAGATTATATAAACAAGGGAAGAGTTCAACATTAACGTCATTTATCATAGTGAAAGGAGAAGTCAGATACTGCAGTCACAAGAGTAAAATCAGAACGTACAGGCATTAATGAACATTATTAGTGTTAGAATTAAGTATGTTTCGAGCTATTATGTATTTTGAATCTGTATTTTGCACTGAGCCTATGATTCTGTTTCGTATTTTCCTACTGAGAACAGCATACGTCCTTGAAGATAATATGGCCGGTGAGAACCGGTTTGCACACTTGGAGATAGCGGAAACTCCTCTTTTCTACTAGATACGATTGTTACTTTAGCTGCACGCCGTACCAACAACATCCACACACACTGCTTACTAAATATCAAGGACGTGGACAGAGCACAGAAGGATGCCTGTCCACACCATTAATAACTGGCCAATTAAATCTTATCTATGTTTGGGGCAGGCTCAGCCCAAGAAGATATCTGTAACCTGGAACCGAAAACATTCAGTTCAGCTGGACATGAGATTCCTCTCTGTCCCTCTGAATTCCAGCGCTGCCTCACTTTACCTGTGACTAAAATAAATAAATTATACAACTGAGAACTGAAGATTTCTCCGGCTTGTTCTTGGGCTTCCAACTGAAGAACCGGATCTAACATTAGTATGAGCTTAACTTTAAACAGTCTCTCTAAACCTTGCGCCTCCTTTGGGAGCAAATCTCAATTTCTAATAATCTTTATTTGGCCAATGCTGTTTTCTAACAGATGTTGATGAAATAGAATCACCAGTACCAGAAGAGCTACGACCCTCCTTCAAGCTGTGAACACACTGCTCATCTCCACAGCTGAGTGTGAGCGTGGCTTCAGTCATACGAACATTTTAACCATAGCTAGAAGCTCCCTAGAAGTAAAAAGCATTTCAGCCTTGCTTTTTATCAAGTGTGTTCACTTGGCTTCAAATCCAAAAGCAAGAGCCTGGAAAATTTATTATGAAAATCTTTGAAAACTTCTGTGAATTAGGGGAGAACTGGGTTGGCAGCTATTGAAAAAAAAAAACAAAAAAACAACTGATTAGTTATCCATTTTATTTTTCCTATTTTGTTTTTAGAGGCGAGCCACCTGAAGTTTAAAATATCTCAGGTGTTGGTGTATTTTTGTAAATGTTTGATATTCATTTCCAAATTTTGTAAATTGTTTCAAGTAGTTCATTAATTTTTTTGCATTTGAATTAAAATTAACTTGACTTGACTTCAGAGGATTCAGAGTTTTATTTGCAGTTTTTGTGAGGTTTTGATTCACACTTCAGTAGATGAATTACCAAATGATCTCAAAGTACCATAAGTATGAAACTGCGCTTCAACCCAATAAGAAAAGTGGTCCTTCTTACTGTGTAGGAGCAGTGATAGCCATGCCAGCCTGGGGACTGACTCCAATTCTGAGGTACATATAACTGTATGACATATAAGCTCCATGTCATATATGTTGTTTTAGGATAGTAGATAATTATCTTTTGAGCTTTAACAAAAATAAAAAGGGTACATAGTTTGTTTCACATCATATGCACTATCATCAGGGCAAAACATCTATCCCAAAAAATAAAACCCACCATCTCCCCTAGAATTTATTTATTTTTTACAACTCGACTACTGACTATGAGTGGACTACATTCTCGTGTATAAAGGATTTGTGAGGAAACTGACCTCCATGCTTTTGATGAACTTTCAACCCTGAATGTTTTCAGGTAAATGGCACTCCACATGTTTTCAGTGTACAACCTAATGTTCACAGTGGACCCTTTTGGAGGATTTTCTCGGGGGAGTTCTTTCCAGTTTCTGCTAGGGTTTCATTTCCAGGGTTGTGGTCGTTGTCAGTCAATGAGGTTCTTAAGTCAGTCCGAACCTCAGTCAGTGTTCACTCTGTAGGGTCTTGAGTCACTGTACAGTGTGTCTTATGGATCCAGTTGCTCATTCCATCCCTCTTTGCACTCTTTCTGCATCTGTGTTGCTCTTATCTTTCCTCACACTCCCTGCTGCTGCCTGCTGCAGAAACTAGGTGAAATCTGTCTGTTGGTGGAGGAGAGACAGAAAATTCCTTTTTCCTACATTTCTCTTCACCTAGTTTACAAATCTCTCTAACCCTTTCTTATTCTCATCTTTTGAAACTTTCTTTAACCACCTTATCATTGTTTTCAACCAGTACCGTCCCCAAAAAGGCAGATTTTCACTCTGTCCATCGATCTACAACTTTCTGCAACATTTCAGTAATTATTACACGCATTATTCAGAGAGGGTGAATGGTGCAGTGCCCGAGTGAAGGACCCAATCAAGAAGCTTCTACACGGAGTCTATTACTCTGTGCGCTTGATTGTTGAGGGTTTTCCCAGCCTATTCACTCGTTTTAATTCACCACCTCAAATAATACCCTAACTAAAATATCCCTCTTTTATGCTATTCCAATCCCCATGTACACAACTACTTGAGATCTGTGTTAGTGCAGGGATTCTCGAGCAGTCTGTACTGTCCGATACGCTGACACATGCACAGAAAAATATCAATCAAGTAGGAAACCACCCCACATCTGCATGAAAAATAACAAACGTATCCCTGTGTTCCTATGAGAAAAATCAAACTTCTCCCTGTGTGCTCATTAAGATATTTATCTTCACAATTATGCCGGCATTCTATTTATTTATTAGTTTTGAATTTTATTTATTTTTCTGTCTTTTTCTTATTTATTTATTTATTTATTCATTTATTTATTATACTCATCCGCTCAACGGGAGTCTTCGGGCCAATCCCCGGAATTCTCTTTTTTTTTTTCATCGGGCCAATTCCCGGAATTCTTTTTTTTTTTCTTTTTTCATCGGGCCAATCCCCGGAATTCTTTTGTTTTTTTTTCATCGGGCCAATCCCCGGAATTCTTTTTTCTCATCGGGCTAATCCCCGGAATTCTTTTTTCTCATCGGGCCAATCCCCAGAATTCTTTTTTTTTTCATCGGGCCAATCCCCGGAATTCTTTTCTCATCGGGCTAATCCCTGGAATTCTTCTTTTTTTTCATTTCACTTTACATGTGACCATTTCAGTAAAAAATATCAAACAATTATTAATCATTCCCCAAAAGAAAATTACTGTGCTTTTAGTGATCAGAGATTCATCTTATTCAGACAATTTCTTTTGGTATGTCCAATGTGCAGAAATTTCAAGTAGAAAAGAGGTTTTCTGCTCACCTTTTTGTTTTAGGCGCCTGGAATTGTCTGAAAAAGACTCACCGCCAATCGACTCCGGCACTCCTCAATCAGATGTGGTCTCAGAGTCAACCAATCCGGGTCACGGCACCAAAATTGTTAGATCCGATTCTTTAGTTGGAAGCCCAAGAACAAGCCGGAGAAATCTTCAGTTCTCAGTTGTATAATTTATTTATTTCAGTCACAGGTAAAGTGAGGCAGTGCTGGAATTCAGAGGGACAAAGAGGAATCTCATGTCCAGCTGAACTGAGTGTTTTCGGTTCCAGGTTACAGATATCTTCTTGGGCTGAGCCTGCCCCGAACATAGATAGGATTTAATTGGCCAGTTACTAATGGCGTGGACAGGCATCCTTCTGTACTCTGTCCACGTCCTTGACATTTGGTAAGCAACATGTGTGGATGTTGTTGGTACGGCGTGCAGCTAAAGTAACAATTGTATCTAATAGAAAAGAGGAGTTTCCACTATCTCCAAGTGTGCAAACCGGTTCTCACCAGCCATATTATCTTCAAGGACGTATGCTGCTCTCAGGAGGAAAATACGAAACAGAATCATAGGCTCAGTGCAAAATACAGATTCAGAATACATAATTGTCATGTCCGCCACCTCTGGCTCCCTCTAGTGGCAGGACCTCACCCTCCTTTCTTCAGACTCTGTATTCATGCAGGTGGAGGGCAGATGCAGCTCATCTGCAATCACTGATCTGTTCCAGCTGCGGCGGAAGTGGTCTCCTCATTTTGAAATCCTGGTCTTCATATAAAAGGCACCAGCAGACCACTACTCGATGCCAGTCCGTTAACTACCTCCAGTTAGTGAGCCCTGGCCAGGTTGTTGGTTCACTTCTCTGACTTCTGATTCTGTTTGTTAACCCTGTTTCTCCTTGTTCATCAGTTCCGACCCTCTCCGCCGCCAGAAGATCCCACCAGCTGCTTTCCATCTGATCCTGTCTCTGCAATCATCCTGTTTGGTTTTCCCATCTTCATCTCCTGCCACCTAAACACTCACCTGGACCGACTTGCCTCTGGAACACGCCACGCCACCACAACACAGACCCCTGGAGCCCATTCTCTGATTTCCCTCATTTCTGTCAGTAAGCTTGAAAATCTCTTGCTTAGTTCTCAACGAGCCCCTAGGTTGAGTTATCCTGATTTGTAGCTTTTGGTATAGTGTGATTAGTCCTGTTTATAGTTTTGTCTTTTGTTCGGTATCAGTTTTCCACCAGCCCTTTAGAGAGCACTGGTTGTTTTTAGTTCTGAGTATACGGTTCCTCGAACCCTAAAAACCCTTCTGTTAAATAAATCCTTTTCTTGTATGCACATCTGGCTGCCGAGTCTTTGTCCGTATTTGAGACTCTGAACCTGATCCGTGACAATAATAGCTCGAAACCCTTAATTATAACAGCATCTTACGTGGTTTAAATCCTTTAAGCTGCCTTACTGGACCAATCAAAGACATTGAAGACCTCTGCAATTAGGAGTTCCATTTCCTTTGCCTTCAGACTTGATGTGTTTCTGGCATAAAGTCATTCATTTCCTGTCTGTAAAATTGAAAAACAAATTGAGGTAATTCCTTTAAAAGCTGTCCAGACCTATTCTAAGAATCAAAACCAGCAGCACTGAGCAGAATGAGATCACTTTCATTTCATTTTAAAAATGTGTTACGCCTGTCTTTGGACCTGTGTCCTCATGCTACAGTATCCCTACAGGTCTACAGGAGCAAGATTTTTCATCACGAGGAAAACTCTCATCCAAAAAAAAATCTCCTACACCTTTTTCCTCCTATCATCTCGATTTTTCTTTTTATTTATTCATGGCCTTTCGGGGGCAGCATGCCATTAGTCTCCATATATTGATGTAAAATGAAGGTTGTGCTGAAGTCGGGAAGGATGTCTGAGTGTTTATTTATGTTCCACAATAACATCACGGACAACAGGCTGAGATTAAATGAAAGAACTACATGAGAAAAATATTGCTGGCTGATGGAAAACCTTTTTAAGTTTTTTTTTTTTTTTTTTTTGCCTAATTTGTTAACCTTCCACCCAGGTCTGTGAGTAAGTTTGATTTATATAGCACCTTTTTGGAGCAGACAGTCACAATGAGCCTCACAATAAAAGACTTAAATGTAAGAATCAGACAGAGCAGGAGGCAATAAATGAAAAAGGAAAAAAAACTTAAAGCTGCAAGCAGCGTTGGACGGGCCCTCGCACTTCCGCGCGTGTCGGACGCGGCGCACATCGGGGTTGTGTCAGAAATGCTCTGTGAGCAAGGTGACAATCACCTAACTGTAACCCTAACCACGTTCGAAGTTAATACGGTCAACCAGCTAATAATGGCAAATATAACTGTAGAACATGTCCTTTCATGTCTCCAGAAGGTGGCGCTGTGACTGTGAATGGACAATGGCATAAGAATGTTTGAGCCAGACCCCCAGGTGGCGATGTAAGTGACAGTTGTCATAGGGCTGGGATGAGGGTTGGAGTGTGATGCAACATGTGACGTTTGAAAGCAATTGGACCATGTCTCGGCTATTTGCACTTCAGTTCCTGTTTTGTGGCGAATGAGTGTGGTCGTGGCCACGCCCCCAGGGGGCATTGTGAATGAGAGTCATCATGTGGCTGTGATGAGGGTTGGACTGTGACGCAACATGTGAAGTTTGAGAGCAATTGGAGCATGTATGGGTATTTACACTTCACTTCCTGTTTAATGGTGAGCCAAGGCGGTGTGCATGGCATGGCATGCTGGCAACGCTCTGTGGCTGAGACTCAGAGCACGCGTGAAAAATTTCAGGCCGATCGGAGCACACACAGGCCAGTTACACAGAACGTCTCATAGTATGGTGTTTTATGGCGTTGTGGCTGAATTCCGGGAGGTCACCATTTCCACGCCGTCAGACTTTTGCAGACTGTTTTGCTAACGTGTAATCACCATCTCCTGTAGTTTGTGCTGGCCAAATTTCAGGTGTGTCATTGTCATTGTGTGTTTTCAAAATGGCGGACTTCCTGCTGGGTTTAGGACTTGGTGCTGATTGACTTTTTTGTGCGTCCTGACCTGCTACACATGCACACCAAATTTTGTTGGCGTAGGTGAAACGACCTTCCGACAGGACTCTGATAAATGCCAGAAACAGCGAAAATGGACAAAATGGCCATTGATCGAAATTGGACGGGCCGCCATTTCCAAACCGGGCCTCATCTGCGAAGCGTTTTGATAACTTTTAGTCACCACATCCTGTAGTTTGTGCTGGCCAAATTTCAGGTGTGTACGACGTACCCCCTAGGAGGAGATAGATTTTGAAAATGGCCAAAACTGAGAGAAAATGGCCATTGATCAATATTGGATGGGCTGCCATTTCCAAACCGGGCCTCATCTGCGAAGCGTGTTGACAGCTTTTTATCACCACGTCCTGTAGTTTGTGCTCACCAAATTTCAGGTGTGTACGACGTACCCCCTAGGAGGAGAGAGATTTTGAAAATGGCCAAAAATGGCCATTTTTGAACGAAAATGGCCTGACATGCTCGCCGTTGTTCCAACATGGCGGATTTCCTGTTGGATTTACAGAAACATGCTAATGGACTTTTTTGTGCGTCACAAGTTGTTACATATGTGTGGCGAAGTTCGTAGTTGTAAGTGAAACGTAGCCCCCATGGGACATTTTTGTTTGTGCCGATGAGCTCTATATGCCTATGAAATTGCGTAGCTCCAGGGCAAATGTGCTTCCGACAGGACTCCGTTGAAGTTTTCAAGGTGGCGCTATGGAGCAATTTCTGTTGTGAGGTGTGTATTTTTCTTCCAAATTATAAAATTTTTCGCCGGGTCTGATGTGTGTGCCAAGTTTGGGGCGTGTACGAGTACGTTTAG
The DNA here is from genome assembly GCF_000690725.1 of Stegastes partitus. Taxonomy (NCBI): domain Eukaryota; kingdom Metazoa; phylum Chordata; class Actinopteri; family Pomacentridae; genus Stegastes; species Stegastes partitus. The sequence continues at coordinate 46,653 of NW_007579379.1, read as the reverse complement.
GGCCTCAAAAACATGTCTCTTTGTCACAAATAATAATAAAAAATCCTACCATTCCAATAGGGTCTTCGCACCCTTTTGGGTGCTCGGACCCTAATAAAAACCTGAGCAGTTCCAATAGGGTCTTTGCACCCTTCGGGTGCTCGGACCCGAATAATAAAAACTCGAGCAATTCCAATAGGGTCTTCGCACCCTTTTGGGTGCTCGGACCCTAATTAAAGCTGCAAGCAGCGTTGGACGGGCCCTCGCACTTCCGTGTGTGTCGGACGCGGTGCATATTGGGGTTGTGGCAGAAATGCGCTCTGAGCAAGGTGACAATCACCTTACCGTAGCCCTAACCACGTTAATACGGTCAACCAGCTAATAATGGCAAATATAATTGTTGAGCGTGTCCTTTCATGTCTCCAGAAGGTGGCGCTGTGACTGTGAATGGATAATGGCATGAGAATGTCATCAGGGCAGGACTCTGATCCAACATGTTAAGTCTGAGGGGCGAGAGCAGAAAGACTGAGAAGAGTTTCCACCTGAGAGCTGTGACATCTATCTCCACCCTCCTCACACACACATTCTCAGGGCTCTTCCAGACACAGACACCCTTACCATCACCCCTCCCCCGCTGAAACACACACACACACACACACACACGCACCTACACACACACACACACACACACACACACACACACAGTCCCATACAGACAGCACACTAATTACACAGGTGACCCACTACCTCACTCAGCCTTTATAAAGTTGGACTGACTGCAGTTTCGTTGTGTGTACAGAAGCATAATGACAATCAAAGGATTGTGATTGTGACTGAGGCAGAGTGCAGCATGCAGAGGGCAAGGAGACAGCACTCACTCTTTCATGGCAAAGCCTCAAAGTTCAGAGGGCCGCCACGGACACGCCGTTTGACGTAAACTCACCATTTTTGGCATGAGTCATCATCAACGTCTAAAGGCTCATATCACCGCATTTGAGGTCAATACGGTCGACCGGCTAATAATAGCACATGAAAGGAAGCAGAAACATACAATCACCAGTTAAGTGGAAATGGTGAACTCGTTTGCAAACAGTTTCCTATTTATTCATTGAGCAGGAATGACGTTTTTGAGTCATGTTTCTGGCGAATAATTATTGGAACTGCTCGGATTATTAGGGTCCGAGCACCCAAAAGGGTGCGAAGACCCTATAGGAACTGCTCTGTTTTTTAGGGCCCGAGCACTACAGTGTGTAGGACCCTCTTGAAACTGAAAGGATTATCGTTTCTTCTTCTTCTTCTTCATGGCCATAAACAATTGCATTTTTGAGGGCCTAAACATGCTCAAATCCACATGAAAATTTGCACACACATCAGAACTGGTGAAAAATTTGATGTTTTAAGGGAGTTGGACATGTCAATGCCAAAATGGCTCCACAGCGCCACCTTGAAAATTTCAACGGAGTCCCAGCGGAAGCATGTTTGACCCAGACCTACGCAATTTGGTAGGTATATGGAGGAGGTTAGGACGAACAAAAAAGTCAGTGACAGCCATATTCTAAACCCAACAGGAAGTCCGCCATTTTGCATTGTTCGTTTGTCCAACCTGAGCTAACTCCTCCTAGGGGGTAAGTCACAGAGCGCTGAAAATTTGGTAGCAGGTAGATAGCGCCTTGAAGGTAAAATTATATCAAAATCATCTGCAAAGGTCAAAGGGCCTACTGTGTAACTACTCTGTACATGCTCCATTCTGCCTCAAACTTTACATATTTGATCAGACTGTTGTCCTGATCATGCCAATATCCATTCACAGTCATAGTGCCACCTATTGGCAACAGGCTGTTTGAGGCATTATACTTCCATGTGCCATTGCTTCAAACTTTGTGATATCATTCTTAAAATTGGTCAGCTAAGTCTTCCCATGTTGACAATGCTACAGTGTGAATCGTTTGCTTTTTCAAGCAACAGTGTTGCCATGGCGACAAATAGTTACTTTGAGACAAAAAGGACTTTTGACAGCTTTAGAATGCTCACAAACTCACCAAAATTGGCATATGAGTCACTATCGGCTCAACAACAGACAACGTGTGCCTGTTTGGCAAAATGGCTCTATAGCGCCCCCTGCAGCAATTTATCCATTAGCCCCCACAGGACGTTTAACCGATGTTTACAAAAATTGGTAGGCATATGTAACACATCGGGACGCACAACAAAGCCTCTTGGACCTGTACCGTAAACTCAATAGGAAGTCCGCCATTTTGAAATAACTGTGCAATTTTGGGTGATTTTTGTCATTTTCGAGAGCAAACTCCTCCTAGGGATTAACTCCTACACGCCTCAAATTTGGCCAGCACATACAACAGGGCTCGGTGACTAAAAGTTATTAAAACGCTCCGCAAAAGTCTGAGGGCATGGCCGTGGTGGCCCTCTGAATTGTGATGATTCGCCATCAAAAAGGAAGCATGTCTAACGACCCTGTACCTGCTCCAATCTGCCTCAAACTTTACATGCTTGATCACAGTTCTGCCCTAATGAAACCCATATGCCAATATCAATTCAGTCATAGCGCCACCTGCTGGCAATAGGAAAGAATGTGTTTTATGGGACTGTGTGTGTGTGTGTGTGTGTGTGTGTGTGTGTGTGTGTGTGTGTCAGTAGGGGAGGGGTGATGGTAAGGGTGTCTGTGTCTGGAAGAGCCCTGAGAATGTGTGTGTGAGGAGGGTGGAGATTGATGTCACAGCTCTCAGGTGGAAACTCTTCTCAGTCTTTCTGCTCTCGCCCCTCAGA
>NW_007579379.1:28618-43559 GCF_000690725.1 Stegastes partitus | reverse complement strand
AAAGACCCTATTGGAACTGCTCGGGTTTTTATTAGGGTCCGAGCACCCGAAGGGTGCAAAGACCCTATTGGAACTGCTCGGGTTTTTATTAGGGTCCGAGCACCCAAAAGGGTGCGAAGACCCTATTGGAATGGTAGGATTTTTTATTATTATTTGTGACAAAGAGACATGTTTTTGAGGCCCTAAACGTACTCGTACACGCCCCAAACTTGGCACACACATCAAACCCGGCGAAAAATTTTATAATTTGGAAGAAAAATACACACCTCACAACAGAAATTGCTCCATAGCGCCACCTTGAAAATTTCAACGGACTCCTGTCGGAAGCACATTTGCCCTGGAGCTACGCAATTTCATAGGCAGAGCTAATCGGCACAAACAAGTCTACGTTTCACCTACAACTACGACCTTCGCCACACATATGTAACAACTTGTGACGCACAAAAAAGTCCATTAGCATGTTTCTGTAAATCCAACAGGAAATCCGTCATGTTGGAACAACGGCGAGCATATCAGGCCATTTTTGGCCATTTTCAAAATCTATCTCCTCCTAGGGGGTACGTCGTACATACCTGAAATTTGGCCAGCACAAACTACAGGATGTGGTGACTAAAAGTTATCAAAACGCTTCGCAGATGAGGCCCGGTTTGGAAATGGCGGCCCGTCCAATTTCGATCAATGGCCATTTTGTCCATTTTCGCTATGTTTCTGGCATTTATCAGAGTCCTGTTGGAAGGTCGTTTCACCTACAGCTACAAGATTCGCTGGGCATGTGTAGCAGGTCAGGACGCACAAAAAAGTCAATCAGCACCAAGCCCTAAACCCAACAGGAAGTCCGCCATTTTGAAAACACACAATGACAATTTTGGCGATTCTGGGTGACTTTTGGCCATTTTTGGCCACTTTCAAAATCTATCTCCTCCTACAGGGAAGGTCATACACACCTGAAATTTGGCCAGCACAAACTACAGGAGGTGGTGATTACACATTAGCAAAACAGTCTGCAAAAGTCTGACGGCGTGGAAATGGTGACCCCCCGGAATTCAGCCACAACGCCATAAAACACCATAATATGAGACGTTCTGTGTAACTGGCCTGTGTGTGTGCTCCAATCGGCCTGAAATTTTTCACGCGTGCTCTGAGTCTCAGCCACAGCGCGTTGCCAGCATGCCATGCCATGCACACTGCCTCGACTCGCCATTAAACAGGAAGTGAAGTGTAAATAACCCATACATGCTCCAATTGCTCTCAAACTTAGGCCACGACCACACTCATTCGCCACAAAACAGGAACTGAAGTGCAAATAGCCGAGACATGGTCTAATTGCTTTCAAACGTCACATGTTGCATCACACTCCAACCCTCATCCCAGCCATATGACGACTGTCACTCACATCGCCACCTGGGGGTCTGGCTCAAACTTTGCACATGCAATCACAGTCAGACCTTCATCACAGCCATATCGACCCTTGGTGTTGCACCACCTGGTGGAAACAGCAAGTGCTCATAACTTTCCACCAGTTACCCTCATAAGTACTACATTTGTCAGCCACATTATTTATCATTCACTCATTTTTACCACTAACTGGAAAAAGGACTTAACATATTATATGCAGTCACATAGTCAACATCCTTTTCACTTGGATGTTGTGCTACTCTTATGAAGCTATTCACCATCACTTGTGCCAAGTATTTGATGAGAAATTATAGCAGCTTTCATGTTTATGCCAAAACAAGCAAGACACCACATCGAATCGAACCCCGTCCCGTTAAACCAGGAGTACCATTACCAGTGCCTTTTGCTTTTTGACACTATATGGAAGGCAAAGCAAAACCTGCATTACAACAGCATATGGGTGACTGCTTTTCACATTGTGGTTGCATTTTACATTGCATTACACACATGAAAAGGCATTTGCCTCAATTTTAGGGTCATTATATATGACACCTCTGGTCAATTGTTGCTATCATCTTTTCACTTTAATTCAATTCAATTCAATTCAATTTTATTTGTATAGCGCATATTTACAACAAGTCATCTCATAGCGCTTCACAAAGGCAGAGACAGAAACACCCAACAATCCAAAACATTTGGATTCCCTGTAAGCTTCAGCAGTCCGCAAGCAGTCCGCAACAGTGGGAAGGAACTGAAAACCCCCGCAGGGGGAAAAAAAACCTCCGACAGAACCAGGCTCAGGGAGGGATGGCCATATGCCTCGACCGGTTGGGTGGCTGTAGGATGAATTATAAAATTTAGTTTACAGTTAAACAAGTTATTAGAATTACATTTATTTAACACTTGTAAATGCTGTTGTAATACAGTAAACGAAACCTACACAACAAACCTTTTTACAATGATTATTACAATACAAAATGTTACCATACAACAACATCTTAATGGCCTCTGGAAATAAAACTTGGCCGAACGTCAACTACACACTGCAACATCCGAAAGCGAAATGCTACTAAACAAACCTTTTCCCTATAATTAACTTTGTACACTGATCTACACACTACAACAATGAAAAGGTCAGATGCCACTATGCCTTTTCATTTAAAAACACAAACAATGCCCGCATGGTCGCTAAAGTACATTGGCCACACAATTGACTCCACTTCATACCGTGATGTTTTCACATACACGTGGTCAATTAATGTGCCACTCTCTGTTGTGGGTTCTCTCACAACTTGAACATTTCCTTTATCCACTACAAATGAGCAGATTGATGATGACTTCAAAAGGTCATCATTAAAATCTCCCATGATGACAATTGTGTTACTTTGTGGAGCTAACCAATCCAGTAACTTGCCAAGATGCTCTTTAAACAAAGACATGGGATAGGATGGTGATCAATAAATGACCGCTACCACAATGTCGTAACTAACATAGTTACAGAATGCGCATTCCAAATTGATCTGTGCCACTGGGATGACATTACATGCCATATTGTCTGCAGTGTAAATACCTACCCCACCATGTTGTTGGCCCTGCAATGCAACGAGTGCAGGGTGCGTGTTGCAGTATGACAAACATCGAGGACTGTTGAGGAAACTGTAACCGTCGATGTGTATCGTATCCAACGATGAGTCAGAAGCCAGCCATGTTTCTGTCACAGCAATACACTTGAGCTGCAAATGCCGTGTGCACAATACCAAATCCCTCACATGTGCAGTCAGATTCTGCACATTCATCAAAAACAAACTAAAACATGCTGCACTTATTTCCTGGCTTCTGCCCTCATTCACAAATGGTGGCATACGCTGAAGGGCGTCCTTCACATCATCCTTACAGTACATTCGCTTCTCATCAAAATCCTGAATTATTAATCCAGACAAACTTCTAACCCGGCTTAAAGCCACGTACGCCTGTCCTGCTGCAAAACATTTTTTCAGACACACCACGGCACAGTCAACGGTAATGCCTTGCACCTTATGGACTGTACAAGCCCAGGCAAGTTTCAAAGGAAATTGCCGGCGCATTCCACCTTTCCTGGTAGCCCGTTCTTCCTCGGGTTCAATGGCTGTTGAACCCACTAAATCTAGTGACACACACGCTGACTGTTTCCTCCTTTGCGCGCCCACGTGCTCATCATCAAACTTGACGTAGACTTTTAGAGGAAACTTGGTGTCAGAGGTCACTATTTCCATAACAGTACCGCACACTCCATTAACCAGACCGTCGACATTTTTACACAACATGACCCTGGCACCTTTACCCAGGACCAGAGTTGCCTCCAAACAAATTTTGGAGGCGTTGGCACGATGCTCAGCCAACAACACGAGATTGCCCGTTTACTTGTCATTGACAAAATGCTGGGCTTCAATCTCCACGCGGTCACGACAAGTCTCAAATAGCCATGTCATGTTATGCTCATTTACTTGCCTATTTGTTGCAAATATGTGTCAAGCTGAGCTCACTTCACCGCTTTCACAACTGCAAAAAATCTAAAGGTCGCCATCTAAAATAGCGGTCCCTCGGGAACGAATCCTGACCCTGTTCAACACGAGCGCAAAAGCACCATCTTTTTGCCTAACCACTGTTGTCAATTCTGCAAGTCTGAAAAGACTCGGCCACAAGTTGACACCAGCGTCGTCCACATACAGAGACTTCCCTTTAATGGGAGGCAACTGGTAAAAGTCACCAACTGCAATGACACTCACATTCCCAAAAAGGGAGAAGTCACCACTTTGCTTTATCTGCCTTAATCTCCCATGGATGTAGACCAAAAGGTTGTGATCCACCATGGAGATCTCATCAATAATCAGAATCTGCAGATCCATATATTTGGCACGCAAAGAATTCACCTTTTCCTCACCCAAAGGTGTGTACGGTAAACGTATATCTTTGCCAATACAAAGTGTGCTGTGAATGGTCATTGCATTCAAATTGTATGCTGCAGTCCCCGTGGGAGCAGTCAACAATAAGCAGATGTTGTCGGGCTGCCGACATGTCCTCGACAACAACCTGGTAGCCTCGTATTGAATGGCCTTGATTAAGTGACTTTTCCCAGTACCTGCACCACCTGTAACAAATACGTGCAATGGATCTGGCCTTTTCCCCGCTACCTTATCTACGCACCATTGCCGAATCTGCAAAAAAATTGAGAGCTGCATCTCATTTAGAGATCTAATTAAAGCCAGGCCCTCACTTTGGCATATGATGTTCTGCCTCTTTTCTAAATGGGAAATCTGTTGGCTGATCACTGCCAAATCTGGAAAATTTTCCACAGGCTCTTCCTCTGCTTGTTCGTTCTGTTTACGTTGTTCTACACACTCTGATCGTTCTGCCTCTTGCTCTGGGCACAACTGGCACCAGGCATCTTCATGCACATCATTAATATCCACCATTTGAAATGAAATGAATGAAATGAAAAATATTTTATTCATCCCAGAAGGGAAATTCAATTTTTTATATTTAAATTCAATAATTTATATATTATATATTATATTATATATTATATATTAATATATATTATATATATTAATAATAAATAATAATAACATTTCCTGGATATTGTCCAATGTATCGGCTTCAATTTCAAATTCTTTCCTATTACCTTCCACAACAGACTTGACTGAATGTGTGGATCGGTCGCTGAACCTCACATGACCCTTCTCGTAGAACTGTAGCTCTTGTAGAAAAGTTGCCCAGTTAGAAGGTTTGAGATCCGCATCTACACGGTGAGGCAGAAACAACTGCAGAATGCTTTGATAAAAAGCTTCTGACTTGTTGGTCTTCGAAAAGCGCACGTAACGCAAAACCGCTGGTTTGCTTCGTGTTCGCTTTGTCACAAAATCACTATTCTTTTTGAGTTCGAACCTACTCTGTGATTTCTCATTTTTGCTCAGAACATGATATTCTAATGCAAACGTCGCTAGGCACATGTCGTTGAACTCAACACTGTCTGGCCTATTCTTGTAGCGATCCACTAAACTAAGCATCCACATGTGCTCCATAGTAAATGCATCTGATGAGGCCTTTTGTTTTAACGCATTCAAAGGCAAACTCATTCTAACATTCTCGCCTACCGGGACAAAAACAACTTTGCGAGAACATTCCTTCAGATGCATACTGTTGATCAACCTGTTCACAGCCTCTTGAGCATAAACATCGCGCTTGTGTAAATATACACTACCTAGGTTTTTCAGTGCCTCTTTGGCACTCTGATTGTTAGATTTGCTCGCTTCCCTTTGAGCATTACCTAACAACAACCCCATCTCTCTTTCTGACTTGGAAATATAAAAGATGATATACACTACACAAGCATACGCATCTACAACATACCGGATATCCATACTAGCGTTCCAACATTTTAACAATGACTTACTATATGGATTGATCCAAACCTCATCAATTTCTCTTTTCAAAACTATGTGTTGTGCTACCGCAACGTTTATAGGCCTTCTGAAAGGTGCTTTGAGTAATGCCTAAACAACGAAATAAAACTGTCAAACTATCAAAGCCACTGTTCTCATCAGACAGTGCCTTCTTGATAGCATTCAGGATGGCTAGTGCACTCTCTTTAGACATTTGACACGCACAAGGTACCAAATTGTCTTTGTCATCTACCTGACACTTGCACTGCTTTTTGGAGTCTTCAGCACGACATATGAAAGTCTTTGTTGATGCTAGCTTTGGAAAATTGAAAGGACACACTGTTTTATTCTTTTGGCAACTTTTGGAGTGTCGCTTCAAATGCTGCTGGACAGATTTTACAATGTCCAACAGCCCCTCATCTCCTGACGGTAATTCACACGTCACATTCTTGTCAATGAAATTTGCAACCTCTGCATCACTGTTTTTATCAATTAACGGTGCATTCTCAATCCGAAAGAGGCAATGCACATGTGAGGAACCACGCTGCTGGAATTCCACCCTGTAAAAATAATCCTTAATTTCACCAATTGGGTGTGATGCAGACATAAGGACTTCCCTCAAAAAGCAGTGCCACTGAGATGACTTCCGGCCGGTGGGAAACCAAGATGGCTGCATAGCGGCATTGCTCTGATACCGTGTTTTAACTCTTCTTATTTTTAAATCCTTAAAACTGCCTTCATCTCACAAAGACGAAGCGACGAGGTCATGCCAAAACCGCTGGGTGGAAAACAGTGTGAACTTTTCACTCGTGGAAGGAAAACGGGTACAAATCCGACACAGTTGAGTCCCCCGAGTAGCATAGATGCCAAAACGGCGAGTGCTACTATGGCTAGCATAGAAGACGTGTTGGGCAAACTTAAGTCACTGCGCTCAGACTTTGGAACAAGATTTGATGCGGTTGACGAGAAGCTGGTTGGTATGACAGATACTCTTGCAACATTGAAGGATGCTGTTAATGAGGTGAAACAAGATGTTGCGACCAATATGACTCGCACTGACCAGGCGGAGACCCGCATCGAGAAGACAGAAACGGCGCAAGGTGAGACAGAAACAGCCCTGAGATCAGCTATCAAGCGAATCTCTCTCCTGGAGGCAAAAACCGATGACCTGGAGAACCGGGGGAGAAGGAAGAATTTGCACATCTTTGGATTACGAGAGGGAGCAGAAGGGACACGGCCACTCATTGACTTTATAAAGGAAATGTTACCAACGTGGCTCGGACTGTCACCTCTAAAGAAATTCACGTTGGAGCGAGCTCACCATACGCTGGCTCCAGAGAGATCAAACCAGAACAGAGCTGTGTTGGTGCGGTTCTTGCTGTTTCAAGAGAAGGAGTTTGTCTACTGAGAGAGCAGAAAGAAGGAGATCAAACACGACGGGCTAAAGATCACGTTCACTCAGGACCTCTCGGCGGAAACGGTACGTGTCCGGAAAGGATTTCAACCTGTGATAAAGAGTTTTATCGACATCAATGCTTTCTGGGGGTTCCAATACAACCCGTGCAAGCTAAGGATTGTGCATCGCGGCAAGATTCACCTTTTCTCAACACCGCAAGAAGCCGAAGATTTCTACAAAGGACTCCCGCAAGCAGTGGCAGCCGTCAACAATGACTGAACTGTCAGAAAGCCCTCAAGGTGCGGTAGGGACTGAGTGAATTCATTCAGGAACTACACATCATTAACAAGTGAAATCCAGAGCATGTAATATGTGACTTTTACTTTACTTTATTATTCTGACAGTTAAAGTGCTCATTATGTGTATGTTCTTATTTTTATTTTTATTTTTTTCTATCGCACTTAGGTGAGCGGGTTTTAGAAATATCTCAAGTTGATGTTGGCAGTTAAGATTTAAGTTCTAAAAAATAACATTATACTATTAATAAGGGTTAATAATTACTCTTTAACAACACGGTTGAAGGATACTGTTATGATTTGGGTCACTTGGACTTGTTGCTCCTCAATCTCTGTGGATCAACGTTCCTATAATCCACCAAGTTCAAAGGGGAGGGCTGTGCATTCCATGGGGGAGAATGCACTTGTTCGGTGGCGAAATGTTCAGTGTTGTTTTGAGTGTGTATGTGTGTGTATGAATGTACGGGGAATTTGCACCACTATTGTCACAATTTTATTTTATGTCTTTATTTTTATTTCAACATCCTAAATCTTCTTAGATAACTTAAATACAACTATAGAAAGACCAAAAGAAGTAAGTAGTTTAAACACGATTGTTACAAGTTGGAATGTCAGGGGATTGAGAAAGCTGACCAAAGTAAAACAAATTCTTAACAGGTTAAAATGTTTAAAATGTAAGATTATATTCATTCAAGAATCTCAATTAATTGCATCAGATATCCACAAATTGACCAAAAGATATCCTGGCCAGTTATTTCACGCCCCCTTTATTAGTCATGCTCGATGGTTGTCACTTTAATTCATAAATCAGTACCATTTATAAAATCAAAACTCATCATAGATCCAGGCGGGAGGTATATTATCATACAAGGTACTATTCTGTCACAAAAAATTAACTTTGTAAATATATATGGTCCCAATGAAGACTCACCATCCTTTTTTGCAAAACTATTTTTAATGATCTCATCTTTAGAGGGCTTATATATTATAGGAGGGGACTTTAACTGCACCCTGGACCCAGTCAAAGATAGATCTTCTCAAAAGGATAACACTCATGTCAAGAAAAGAAAGCTACTCAACAACTATATACAAGATCTTAGATTAAAGGACATTTGGAGAGCTACAAATCCTACTGATAGACAGTATTCATGTTTCTCAAGTACTCATAAAAGTCACTCGCGCATTGACTTTTTCGTAATATCCACAGAATTACAATCAAATGTAGAAGACTGCTGGTACAACAGTATTGTAATAAGTGACCATGCACCGGTCTCTATGAAAATACAACTAGGTACAAGAGAAAAGTACACTAAAAGATGGAGATTGCCAACATATTTGTTTAAAGAAAAAGTATTTATTCAATTTGTTGAGAAATGTATAGATGATTATTTTGAGAACAATAAGGAAGAAACTTCAGCCAGTATAAGATGGGAAGCTTTTAAAGCTTATATAAGAGGAGAGATAATTAGCTACACGAGTACAAAAAATAAAAAATACAACCAAGAAATGCTGACTTTAGAACAACAAATTAAGACCCTAGAAAACAAATTCTATAACAGTAATGATTCTGACAAACTACGCTAATTAACGGTCATGAGAGCTAAATATGATAAACTGACGACTGACAAAGTGGCAAAAGACTTATTGTGGACTAAACAAACATTTTATGATCAGGGAGAAAGGGCCGGTAAACTACTGGCATGGAGAATTAAAAAACAGCAATCCGAGAGAGCAATCCTGACTATAAAAACAGCTGAGGATAATTTGACGTCAGTCCCTATAGAAATAAATGAAAGCTTCAGAACATTTTATGAATCGTTATATCAGTCAGAGTGTAACCCAAATGATGAAACCCAAAATACATTTCTAGATAGACTACCATTTCAGACTTTATCAGCAGAAGATCAATTGACACTTGACAGTCTACTTACAACTAATGACATACTAGAAGCTACAAGTGACATGAATAGTGGAAAAGCGCCCAGACCAGATGGGCTACCTGTAGAGTTTTATAAATTGTTCAAAAAGAAATTGATGCAGCCACTACTTAATATGTTCAGTGAGTCTTTTCAACTAGGTATTCTCCCAGACTCATTAAGATTAGCCATAATTAGTCTTATTTTAAAGCCCAACAAACCTCCAACAGAGTGCTCATCCTATAGAGGAATTAGTCTCATGGGATGTGATACGAAAATATCATGTGAGATACTCTTCAAAAGATTAGAAAAATATATGCCAAATTTGATTGTAGGTGACCAACAAGGTTTCATTAAAAACAGACGAGGCTATCACAATATTAGACGCGTGTTAAACATAATATTTGAGAAACATGATAAAAAAGATACAGCAATGCTGGCATTAGATGCTTGTCAAGCATTTGACAGGATTGACTGGAATTATCTGTTAAAACTCCTTCCAAGATTTGGATTGGGAGAAAAATTTATTCAATGGGTTAGATTGTTGTATACAAATCCTACAGCACAAATTCTTACAAATAATAACATCTCAAAACCCTTTAGTTTACATCGCTCAACTAGACAGGGGTGCCCGCTATCCCCATTATTGTTCACATTAGCCTTGGAACCTCTGGCAATTGCAGTGAGAACTCATGAGGGAATATCAGGCGTCAACATTGGCGGACTTAATCACCTTATTTCCCTGTTTGCAGATGATTTTTTTTTTTTTTTGACAGATCTTATTAATACCCTCCCCAACTTGGTGAGATTAATTGAGGAGTTTGGTGAATTCTCAGGTTATAAAATCAATAACACAAAATCTGTACTTATGTTTCTGAATGAAGAAGACAGGAAAAACACGACAATAAATACGGAATGTACAATTGGCAAAGAGAGTTTTAAATATTTAGGCATTACAATTACCTCTAACATAAACAAAATGGTTACGGCAAATTATAACACCCTGGTTGAAGATGTCACAGAAGCACTAAACCGATGGTCTAATTTATCCATATCTATGGTAGGGAGAGTAAATATTGTTAAAATGACAATTTTGCCAAAATTTTTCTATCTCTTTCAGACAATTCCCTTGCCACTACCACCTTCTTTTTTTGATGACTTAAATAAAATGTTAAGATGGTACTATATGGCAGCGCAACTGAAATCAGCTTCACATTACTTTTGTGTAAAATCACCCCCAGCTTGGGTAAATATTGAACAACAATCTATTCCAGAATTACCAATATGCAATTACCTTTACTCCGCAGATTTACATAAACTGAAAAAACAGACAAAAAACCCCTTCCTGAAAAATACTATTATTGTATGGCATGCAGCACATAAACATGTGGGAGAATCTGTTGCTTTGTCCCAGTTTACCCCTCTATGGAATAATGACCAGTTTGTACCTGGTAGAAAAGATGGAGGATTCAAATTATGGAAAATAAACAGCATTCAAGCAATTAAGGATTTGTATGTTAATGGAAAATTGCTTACATTCAGTGACTTGTCTGAAAGACATAAAATTCCACAAAAAAATTTTCACAAATACTTGCAGGTTAAAAACTTTTTGTTATCTGGGTCTGAAGAAATTATGTGTTTACCTAAATTGTCACAAACTGAACAAATGGGGGAACGGGCAGAGAATTCAATTCAGTTTTATTTGTATAGCGCATATTTACAACAACAAGTCATCTCATAGCGCTTCACAAAGGCAGAGACAGAAACACCCAACAATCCAAAACATTTGGATTCCCTATAAGCTTCAGCAGTCCGCAAGCAGTCCGCAACAGTGGGAGGAAACCAAAAACCCCCGCAGGGGAAAAAAACCTCAGACAGAACCAGGCTCAGGGAGGGACGGCCATCTGCCTCGAACGGTTGGGTGAGAGTGGGATGAATTATACAATTTAGTTTACAGTTAAACAAGTTATTAGACTTTATTGTCCTTTTGAAACAGGAGGCATCATGGTGGGGGCAGCAGGATACAGAAGGTGAGGCCAGCGGCTGTAATTCAGGAGCTCCAGAAGGGCTTCTTATCAAAATATTATAATCTCCTTCTATCAAACTCCAAAGATTCTGCAATAGACACATTGAACGCATGGAGAAAGGACTTACAAGAAGACATAGATGAAGCAGACTGGAGCGTGGCCTGTCTAAAAGCCCAAAAACAAACCATAAATATGCGGCTTAAGTTACTACAATTTAAATGGCTAACAAGGGTGTACATAACCCCTGAAAAATTTAATCATATGTCAAGCTATATTCCTGATACATGTGCTAAATGCCACTATAATAAAGGTACTCTTATTCAATGTCTGTGGGAATGTTCAAAGATACAAAGGTTCTGGAGTGAGGTTATAAAGTGCATGTCTGAGGTGTTTAAAATCAGGATTCCCTTCTGTGCAAGACTATGTATACTTGGAATTTATCCCACAGATTTTACACAAACAAGGAAATAGACTAAAGTGTTGGACTTTGGACTTTTACATGCCAGGAGAGCTATTGCCTTGAACTGGAAGAGCATTGAGGCTCCTTCTTTGGAACAATGGAAGAAAGAACTGTCAGAGTACATCGGATTGGAATGACTGACTTACATCACCAAAGGAAAGCTGAAGGAATTTGTTCAATTGTGGGAACCATACTTGAACATTATAACATCTGGAAAATAGGGTCATGAAATTCAAATGTATTATTTTAATGTTTATATGTTTACGTGTATAAATATGTGTATGTGTGTTTATAAGAATAGATATGTGCACACGTTATTTAGGTATGTATACATGTGCATGCATGCATATGTATGTGTGCATGTATGTAAACATATCATTTTGTGCAAACATACCTGGTGTGAATGCGTGTGTGTGGATGAAGGTTTAGGTTCTGCTCTGCATTTGTTATGCATGTTATTTACTCTTGTTTGTTCGCCTTTTGTTGTAAAACTTGAAAACCAATAAAAAATATTGTGAAAAAAAAAAAAAGCAGTGCCACCTAAAATCAAACATTCGCGCCGCAGTGACAGGACAGCTCTGTCTGCCCACTCTAAACTTTCAGCAGTCTCTGTTCTGCCTTCCTGTTTCAAAATGCTATTCAATAGATTTTTCCAAGGCATATCAGCGGAGGAAAAAGAACAAAACCATGTTGGGATACCAAGTTGACGCACACACGCCAACAGGTCCCGCTGTACTGCCTGCCAAAATGCAGGAGTTCCTCTAATAGGTTTTAAAAACCTATACCCATCATTAAACTCAAGCAGTTTCTTCAGTGACTCTTCGTTGCTGACCTGCTCCTTGGCAACTTGATGGGATTTACTATGACCGGCTTTACCTTTCCGTAACGCTATAGACACATTGAACACTACTTGTTCCACCTCGGACATGTACTGAGCATGAAATATATACTCAACATTCCGAGCGAACCTGCCATCAGCATGCAAAATTCTGTTATTAAAATACTGCGACAATGTCAGACGATGCTGCCTACTTTCATGATACGTATTGCAGCCTTTTGGAAACAGCACTGGGAAGCATTTAGCTTCATTGTCCTGATCAGAAAGTAATTTCACGGGATTATTCCCTTCTGCTGGGGCCAGATTCAATATATCATCAAAATATTGATCCAGTGCTTCCTGACCAATGTCAACAGGCATGAGACACGTATCCTGAAACATGCAATGCTGCTGCCTATCATGCAACAGCTCATCATCGACATCTGTGGCTTCAACACCTTCTACCTCATCCCTATCTTTTTCCACCACTTCATCTTCTTCTACACAAAACACATTCAACCACTCCTCATTAAACTGAACATCTTGATAATGTCTATTTACACTCTTTAAATACTGCAAAGCCTGCTTTATGTGCATGGTGTCAACAAACTGGTATTCATAATGACCTTTATACGTCAATTTACGCTTCAATTTGACAGGCACCAATGAGCCTTCCATATTTGACCATAGCAGCAAATTATTTGTCTGCACAATATTTGCTGGAACACATGTCACAGGTCCATGTACTCCATTTTGCCCACCTTTAGGCAACGCCAATATTTTCATAAATGGAATATTTAAGGCTATCAAATGTTGTTCCAAGCTATTTAAACAGGCCAATTCTGCTGGAACAGGATAAAGTACCAATTTGTTGGCAGCACACTCAGCTAGCATTTGACCTCTACTGACCTTGTCATTGCAACTAAAACAGATCCACAGCCGACCTCTAGCACTTTCCAGCAATTGACAAGGCAGTATGCAACCTTCATTACAATGGTGCAAGTATGCTTCACTAATAGAGACATCTGCAACTGCAGCTATGTCTTTTCGATTCCTGTAACATTCCCTTCTGCACGGTACCACTTGGTGTCTAAACAGCAATCGACAACAAACACAACACACAAAATCTGGCCCATCTTTAAACTTCTCAAAAAACTGATGCATTACAACGTCGAACTGCTTGGATTTCTCCTTAATTTCCTGTTTCCGCAGTCTGTCACTGGCTATGACACGCTTCTTATACTGTGGATTCTTGTGATACTTCCTAATAATCCTAGACTTCACATTCTGCCTGAACTCTACATTGCCATGATACTTCCTGGTACTCATGGCTTTTACATTCTGCCTATGCAACTTATTCATCAAATGCTTCCTTTGACTCATTTCCTTTACTAGCTCTCTATGCAGCACATTAACTTTATATTTACTGATACTTTTTGCCTTAGATTTCTCCCTAAACAACTAACTTTCCACGTATCTCATCTTCTGCTGAAAATTACATTTCTTTTTCCAGTACTTGGAACGATAACCAATACTACTACTCTGAACCTGGTTGGTATCTACACAACAACCTGTATCCGAAATAGAACCCTGAACAACATCTACATCACTAACTTTCTGCCTCTTCCCAGAACGAACCTCACTTGCCAAAAGTGCACGCTTCTCACGACAAACACACACAACACTCTTGCCTTCAAGCCCTTTGTAAACTTGTACATATACATCTTTCCACCACTATCCTTACTGCAGTAGCTGCCTGCGCTAACACATCTACGTTGGTGCCATCCTGGACACGTCACTGTCAAGGAGAAGATCTGCACAAGAGACATCGAACTGTTAGCTGTGAGTTTCCGTCCATATTATTTACCCAGAGAGTTTGCCTGTGTTATTCTGGTAGTGGTATATATAATACCAGGTACCGCACCAGAGACAGCCTGTGATGTCATCAGCTCCGTCGTGGCTAAACTACAAACACAGCATCCAAACTCATTCATGGCGATCTCTGGAGACTTCAACAACATCTCCCTCTCTGCTATGTTACCAACTTTCCAGCAGTTTGTCAGCTGCACCACCAGAGAAAATAAGACGTTGGACTTATTTTATGCAAATATTAAGAATGCATACAGCTCCTCTGCCCTGCCTCCTTTAGGAAGATCAGATCATAATCTGGTTCTTCTCACCTCTACCTACAAGCCCATCGTTAAGCAGCAGCC